>NC_092369.1:3990237-4120154 GCF_030848805.1 Temnothorax longispinosus
TTACTCAAAACTACTAATTGTCAAAATACAAAATATATGTGAAAAATAGATCTATAATTTTAAATTAAAGTCCATTAATGCTTTGCACATAATTATTGATACAATTATTATCGTAATTACGTATTAAAAGTTATTAAATAAAAAGCTGATAATATGTAATTTAATTTAATACAAATTTTAAATAAAAAAATATTAATAAACCGGAACCGGAAAAACACTGATTTGCGTAATAAAACATTATACATAAAAAATAACTCACCGGCCGATGCGCAACAGCGGAGTTGTAAGTTGTAACCCTGCGTTGATCTGTAACATAAAAATATTTTTACATTAAAGTAGGTGTCCAAGATAATATTATCTATAATTAACGAATATCATGTAATGGACGAATCAAAAGTTGCGCACTTGAGAAAGTGGCGGATATTCCGTCACAGGACTGACAGGACTGACAGGACAGCAAAGTAATAGATGAATAACAATTTAACTACTCACTCCACGGTTGCTCCGCCGTCGCCCGATGCCTCCCCAGGCCTCCTCCTCCTCTCCACGATTCACCAGGTCCTACTCCGTTGCAGCGTTGGTCCGTTGGCCGGTTGGCGCACTCACTACTCACTGACGACGTTCACGAAAATCGACGATAAGATCGCGTCGCTTATGATCGCGCGATATTTTCGACACTTTGCACGACACTTCCGGCATTAATCTCGCGACGCAACGGAAAAATTACGGCGGAGAAGCTGTATGATCCGTTCAACGCCACGTCCATCGGCCCGTGCCGCGATCTCCCGCAGGTAGACGAACGTGGCGTCGCGTCACTTCACTCGCGACGTTCACGAAAATCGACCGATGTCGTCGCTTATGATCGCGCGACACTAAAGGCACGGCACTCCCGGCATTAATCTCGCGACGCGGCTACGGAAAAATTACGACGAAGAAGCTGCGAACAAAGCTGCATGATCCGCTCGATGCCCGTCGGCCCACGTCGGCCCCGGGCCCGTGCCGCGATGTCCATTGTCCCGCAGATAGACGATAACATGGAGACGATGTTGACGAGCGAAAATCGACGACATCGTCTCTTACTCTTATGATCGCGCGACACTAAAAAAGCATGGCACTCCCCGGTATTAATCTCACGACACGGACGCGGCGCGTACTTCATTACACTTAGGCTGCGTTCGCTTTGATTGCTTTCGGCACGAAAGCGCCCAAAGCGCGAACGCAGCCTTAATTATACAGCGACGAAAGAATTACGGCGGAAGAACTATAGGTACGATCCGCTTGTCGCCCGTGACGTGACGGCCGTGACGATGACGTCCCACGTCCCGCAGCCCGCAGGTAGACCGGGTAGACGCGACAAGTGAATCTAATGGCGGAATTTAGCAAATCGCGCGCGCGGACCGCGGCCGTACGGCCAACTTCACTCGTCAAGAGCAATTGTCGCGACTGTCGCGAGGACGCTACTTGCTCCTCCTACACCTGTACTTTTCGCACTTTGAACAATAAATAACATCGAGATTACTTTTACGTGTTGCAATATAAGCGACGTAAGAGGAATAAATTGATGAATTAAAATCAAAGATCAAAGAGAAATATCCGCGGAACATGCCAACCGAAAATAATGCGATCGCTACTTTATCAATTAGGCGATTCAAATTAGGTGATCAATTAGGTAATCAATTTTATCAATTCAAGGCGATTTTGGTTAACTGCAATTAAATTATCGACTTATGAAAACGTTGTGTCTATTTCTTACGATCGCCAAATTGTCAAACACGATTAAATATGAGGTTAAACGTACGTTAATAGGGACCGTGATCGCTAATTAAACACGTCGCGGCGTCACTCGATGTAGAGTCCGTTCGATCCCTTTATCCGTGTTCCGAAAACCGAAAACGATGGACGACGGTCACCGGTCACTTTTCATTCTGAAGTCGAGCCGCAAGCGACACGACGCGAGACGGCGAGACGCGAATCAAGTTGACGGTTGGGAAAAGCGAAATTAACTGTCCAAAAGAACGTAATAGAAAGTCACTATTATCAAATGCGACATCCGTATCTAATTCCGCGAAGCACATGTATTAAGCCCGTGTCACACTACGTATCGCGGACACGGATCGGATTGAGATTGCGGATCGCGGATCGTAATCTAGCCAATCATAGACGAGGAGCTCATCTGTGATTGGCTGACATCCGATCCGCGATCCGTAATCCCAATCCGATCCGTGTCCGCGATACGTAGTGTGACACGGGCTTTAAACCTTGTCTCCACGATGCTAGAGAATCGCTTCGAGATCTCAGACGGAGGAAAAATTGACCAATCACATTTAAGCAATTCGACCAATTGACCAATGCAATTGGTTAATTCTTTCTCCGCCCGAGATCTCGGAGCGATTTCTAGCATCGTGGACACAAGGCTTTAAATAAACATTCGATATATTAGGGCTATCACACAAAATTGCATAGGCTGCATAAGCATAGCATAAAACCGTCGCGCTGGACGGACCAATGAACATCTTATGTAAATCAATATGGCGACTTTATGCTGTATGCTCATTGGTCTTATCATAGATTAGAGATATAAGAATAAAGTGCGCGAGTCATATGCTAACACGTAAGAGGCTGCGATATAGGAATAGAAAAAGAACGCTGCATATAGGCCCTTTCTGTCTTTGTCTACACGCGCATAGCGAAACATAGACGGAAGGGGCCCATGCGCAGCTTTATCTTTCTATTCCTATATCGCTTTTTCAGCTCGCTCGCGCACTCTATTCTTATATCTCTGTGGGTCTTATGCTAAGCTATGCATTTTGTGTGTGATGGCCTTGATTTCGGGTTCTTTAATTATTCGTTCCGAAAACGACAGAAATTCTATTCTGAAGCTGCGCGACACAACGCAAGACGCGAGTCAAGTTGACGGTTAAGAAAAGTAAGACAGATTATCCGAAAGAATGTATAATCGAATGCGATTTATACCTCGGATGTCGGAACGTAACCGATGATCCAATGAGAAAAATTCGTTATCGAAAAAGAAATTCTCTCATTGGGCCATCCGACATAGGCGACATACGACTGATTGTATTAGAACCGGCCTTAAATGAACATTCGATGTATCACATTTTTCTGTAATCTGAATAATCGGACCTGGCGATTCGTACTTATATTACTCTGCGATGTGCGATCCGCGAGCAACGACATCAGAAATCAGAACGGGCCGCGGGCGCCTTGGTAACATGAGCAGTGGGGATAGAGAGGAGTAGGCTTTATGCGATACGCATACCCGGCATACCGAACTAACCGACCGCGGCGAGGCGGCGACCGCGCACCGTGTGTATTCACCTTACCCCCACTCTATCCCCACTACTCATGTTTACCGCGACGCCCGTGACCTGTTCTGACGTCAGACGTGTCGTTACTCGTTACTCCCGCGCCCCGCGCCCCTCACTCCGGTTCCCGCTCCCGCTCCAGCTCCCATATCGCATATATCGCGGAGTAAATACACGAGTCGCCGGGTCCGATTGTTGATTGCGAAAAACTGTGATACATATATCGAAAGTTCATTTAATTCATGTGCTTCGAGGAATTTATACGGATACCGAGGTATATCGCATTCGATTACATTTTTTCGGATAATCCGTAGTTAATCAAAGTCGCGTAATCGCGTTCTCGAGACAGTTGCTCCGGGCGAGTGAAGTTGGCCGTGCGCGATTTACGAAATTCTCTCCGCCACCTTCGCTTCACTTGTGTCTACCTGCGCGCGGAAATCGCGAGATGTCACGGTGCGGCGTCATGGCGTCATGGGCGTCAAGCGGATCGTATAGTTTCGTTCGTAGTTTCTTCGACCGCGACGTAATTCTTCTGTCGTCGTGTAACTAAGTTTCTTAGTTACCGCGTCGCAAGATTAATACCGGGAGTGCCGTGTGCCTTTAGTGTCGCGCGATCATAAGAAGAGACGATATCGACGATATCGTCGATTTTCGCTCGTGAACGTCGTCGCGTTGTGAGTGAGTGCGACAATGGACCAACGGAGTAACGGAGGACGATCTAGGAGAGGAGAACGGGGCCTGGGAGGCATCGGGCGACGGCGGAGCGACCGTGGGGTGAGTAGTTGTTAATTTTCTTATATTATAATATATTATATTTTGCCGTCCTGTCAGTTCTGTGGTGGACTCCGCCACTTTCGTGGTTTTTAACTACGGTGCAATTTCGGGTCGAGTCTAATCTCCGGCGTATGCGAGATATTACGTCGCGAACGTTGCGTCTCTCTCTTATTCGCACGGTCGCAGTATTATTTGTACAATTTTTCGCGGATGAATTATGCGAACTAGTTAGCACAGAAATATCCAGCCGCTTATTATTGCGGCGCCGGCGGCCGCGATTGTTTTTTACATTTTAAAATCAGATATTTGTTAAAATAATGTTTTAAAAACGGGCAATAATTATTTACTTCGATAATTATTTACTGTCGATTATCTTGGACGTAGCTTTAATATAAAAATATTTCTTTTGTTACAGATCAACGCAGAATTACAACTCCGCTGTTGCGCATCGGCCGGTGAGTTATTTTTTGAGCAGAAGGGATAAATATATGTATTAAGTTTATTTGTATGGTACAAATTAATACAAATTCAGTCCTTCAAATTTCTGTATTTAATTTTTTTTTCTTTTTTTTTCTTGTGGTCTTTCTAGCTTAATGCTAAGGTAGCACCGCCACGATTTTCTCCGAAATGGCACGGGATACAAAATTGTTATTAGTGGTACAAATTAGTACAAAATGGGTACTAAATATTCTGATAGGTCCGGTTTGATTCTGCCGATTTGGTCCTGCTAGCTTAGAAGAGGTGATCACCGCGTCTGGGCGCTAGCCGGACAACCAGGTAAGTATGAGAACTGTCCGCGTAACTATAACTAATGTTGCCTTTTTGCAGGTTTCCGGCACGGTTTCCTCATCAATGGCCTCCTCTGAAGTAGAATCTGTGATGACCTTGAAGATCGGTCAACGCTATCACCAAGATGGCCGGACAGCCGCTTGTTCAGGTAAGTTATGGGTAAGTAATTGATATTTTCGTATCTATTTTTGCAAACAACTATTGCTTTTATTGTTAACTATCTTGTCACAATGATGGTGGTTCACAATTACTGATTGCCGCACAAGATGGCGGTCGCATGTCTCGCAAAGTGCGATTTCACGATTCAGGTACGCGAAAACCCGTACGCCTTTCGTATCGGCGTCACGTAACGCTGTTAGCGGGCGTTCCCGTTTGTTTCGAACACTGCGGTAGGCTTATAATTCGTATTCCGTTTCGCGTTCGCGATATTAACTACGATACGCCGGGACATACGCGCGAGAAGATAGCTACCGTTCGAGCGCCCACGAGAGACTGCCTCGAGGAATATTGCTCTCTCGGGCTCCCTACCACCGAAGTTTTACTTCCACCCTGGGGTCTCGGCCGCTTTCTCCTCGCGGTAATTTTCCATTCTACGCCGTTACAATAGATGTTTACGCGTTTCGGCTCACCAGGTGTGCGCCAGATGTTCGCGATGGAAATTTCCGCCGCCAGTACACTATTTACGCCGCGCTTAATTAGCTCCCGGGTAGTAGTATTTCAACTTTTCCAATTTTGGACTTTTGATGGCGCCGACCTGTGCGCAGGGTCTCTCTGACGTCCCTAATGCCGATTCTGGGTCGACTTCCTGGAGAAGACGTCCAGGTCGCGTTCTAGACGTCCGCCAATGGCGGCGACCTATCTGCCTATTCTCTCGGTCCCAACTAACCGTATTCCGGCCTGACTTCCCGTAGCCGACGTCTATAATCATCGGTTATCCGGACTGTCCGTGCAACCCCCGGTTAGGATGGTCGGATCTTGATCGCGATTCGTTCCTCGGGTGTACTAGGTATCCCCGAGGACGCAGTTCGAACCCTTTTCCGCTACGACCCTTGGTTCGTATTGTCCGGCGAACCATGTGTTTGTGTGATCGGATTTCGTTCGCGATCGATTACTAGGCTCTGTTTGCCTTCCCTGATTACGCAGTTTCGATCCTTTTCCGTTCCGACGCTCGGTTCGCTCTTTCGTACCTGTCCGGCAAACCCTATGTTCGCGCGCTCGGATCGTGCTCGCGATCGATTCCTGGGGATTGTCTAATCTCCCTGAGTATGCAGATTCGGTGCCTTTCCGCTCCGGCGCTCGGTTCGTTATTTCGCACCTGTCCGGCAAACCGGGTGTTTGCGCGGTCGGATCGCGTTCGCGATTGTTTCCAGGGGTCGGTGAGGCCTCCCTCTGGTTGCAGTTTCCGCCGTTTGGCGCTGCGTCGCCGCGTTCGCGTTTTCGTGACTTGTCCGGCAAACCTGGGGTTTGCGCGTTCGGATCGCGCTCGCGATGGTTTCCAGGGGTCGGTGAGGCCTCCCTCTGGTTGCAGTTTCCGCCGTTTGGCGCTGCGTCGCCGCATTCGCGTTTTCGTGACTTGTCCGGCAAACCTGGGGTTTGCGCGTTCGGATCGCGCTCGCGATTGTTTCCAGGGGTCGGTGAGGCCTCCCTCTGGTGGCAGTTTCTGCCTTTTGGCGCTACAGCGCCCCGTTCGTGTTTTTCGCCGGTTGTCCGGCAAACCCCCTGTTTGCGCGATCGGATCGTGCTGGGTTTTCGTGGATTCCCCTTTTGGGGATCCCAAGAGACGGCAGTTCGCCTCTTGTTCGCGTGGCACGCGCGATAATTGCACTAAGTGTCCGCGCTCTGAAGATTGTGTGTGACTCGACCAATCGATGTCTCGGTGCTTTGTCGATCCACGCACCAATAGAAAATAAAATAAGAATATGACTCCCTGGTCTTGTGGTCGAGCCGGGCATCTGCATGCCTAGGAAAACTAAAAGAAAAGCCTGTGGATCGCGAAATTTCCTTACTTACTAATCGAGCCGCTGCTCGGCGACCGCTGTCGCATGTCTTACATCTACCTGCGCCGGACGGGTATAATCGATGACTTTATCAATCGAATCATAATCATAAAATAAAATAAACGGATCTCCTCGACCCGTCCTCGGAGCGCTCGCGCAACTTAAAAGCTATTTGGGGATGTCCCCCGTCCGCAGAATCGCCTTCCCCGCTGGATGGGCTGACGAACTCGTCCTCAGGCGCCTCCCACGGCTGGCTCGGCATCGCGGTGATAGTCACCGTATCGGTGACGGTGACCCGGGTCAGCTCTATGCGGTAGGCGCTGTCGAATGCCTCGGCGGCACGCCTGACCGCCTCCATCTCGGCGGGAGAGCCCCATTGGCACGCGTCTCCCGCCAGGCGCACGGTGTGATGCGCCAACTGGCGGCTAACCATCGGCGACGGTGTGCTCTGCCGGCTGCGTCTGGCCACCTGCCGCGGCAGCGGCGTCGCCCGTCGCTCCGCCCGCCTAAGTTCCTCGGGCGACAGTCGAGTAATTACAACCCGGGGCTGGCTTAGGAGTTGCGCGCGCACCGTTTTTGTGCACGGCTTCAAGGTTAGGTTGTGACCGGACGGCACGTGTTGAGCCCGATTCCGGCGGATAATATTCCTATCGAACGGTCGCCACTCGGTTTAACCTTAGACTACCGAGAAGGTAAGTTCGCATCAACGCCACGATTATTCGCAAGACGCTAATAGGATTTATTTGTTTCAAAAGGATGTCCCTGATGGATCACCGTTGCTGCTTCTCATCCCTGGATCCTCGCTTTACATCGCATACCAGATAGAGGTAAGTAAGGATAAAATAATTATATCCTAATTATTTGAATTTTATTTCAGACTGATGTCCCTGTTGGATCACCGTTGCTGCTTCTCATCCCTGGATCCTCGCTTTACATCGCATATCAGATAGAGGTAAGTAATTATAAAATAATTATGTGATAATTATTTTAAGTTTTGTTGCAGATCGACGCCCGGAATGGATCGCCGTTGCTGTTACCCGTCTCTGGATCCTTGCTTTACCTCGCATACCAGATAAGGGTAAATCCCGATAATTATGTTTTAATTATATACTAATACGCTTCTTTTCTTTCAGGTTCCTGCCTCGGATGGATCGCTGCTGTTGCTGCTCTGCTTCCCCGGATCCTCGCTTTACATCGCATACCGGATTGCCGCTGGCCAACGTTGGATCATCGCCGAAGGACAAGGTAAGTAGAAGGTAAGTATTGATAATTTTTTATAATTAATCAGGAGAATTTGTTTCAAAATTAATTAATCTTTAATTCCAGATCATCATTTCAACATTACAGGCCGTTTCACAGTATCATAAAGGTGTCTCACAACGCGAGTTTCTCGCCTCGGTGTGAATGTCGCTTTATTTTAATAAAGTTGCACAATTATTCAAATTGCTTATCTCGGCTTATTTGTTTAGTCGTTACGATGCTTTTATTCCAGATAATTATTCCGTTCGGAGGACTTTGTGCCCCGTGATTGTTAAACTATGATCACGCACTCGGCCGTGATCATCACTCTATCATACAATGTTCGTGCGCAGATGTAACGAACGAGTATTCGGTGGTTAAATACAACGATTAATACTTTCCGCACAATATTCCGTATCCGCGTGACCCAATGCCCGTGGCACTTCCGTTAATTAACAATGTATCCGAATTTCAACTCGCGTATTGTTGTTAACACTCGATTGTATTTGGCAATTAATTGCCCCTCGCTATTGTTGAGACGAGTAATTTAACGCGATAGTACGCGGGAGTTCTCGGTTGTAAAGTATAACGCGTATGCCGATCGTACAGAGTGTGATACGTGTGTTCGCCACGGCTATACCCGAGAGACTGCCTCGAGCGGTCGCTCTCGCTTGGGCTCCCCACTTATGCCGGATCGCTCCCACTCCTCGAACTTTCTCGATTGTCCATTGTTCGCGGCCGGCACATCTGGCGCGATCATGCGAAAACACGATGATTTTCACTACCCTCTCGCGTGTCCTTTTGCGCATCTTCCATTTATGCCCGTTCTAGAAGGTTCCCGTGGAAATTTCCACGCGCAACGCAGTGCGAGAACCTTCCTTCCTTGGCACTGCTGCACCTGGTTTCCGCTCTCGGAAATTTCTCAACGCGGACGACGTTGACCCTCGCGCACCTCCTCGGAGATGCCCCTGATGGTGAATTCGGGTGTTCTTCCTGTAGATGACGTCCGGGTGACGTCGGTGTCGTCGGCCGTTGACGCCGACCCTCTGGCTGGGTTTCTCGGGAGCTGGTGTCGTCTCCCCGAGCCACTGTTCCTGGAGATGGCGCGTTTCCTGGGGATCTCGTCGGAGCACGACGTTGACCCCCTAGGCGGGTGTCCCAGGACCTCTCGTGACGGATCCCGTCGTTTGTTCCCGGGGAAGATGCGTTTCCCGGGGAACTCGTCTGACCTTGACGCCGACCCCCTGGGAGTGTGTCCCAGGTCCTGGTGAGACTATCGGATGGATGAGTTCCTGGCGAAAATGCGTTTCGCCGGGATTTTGCCGGACATTGGCGCCGACCCCCTGGAGAGGTTCCTCCGGTCCTGGCGAGTCCGTCGGACCCCTCTCTCCCTGGAGAAGGTGCGTTTCCCGGGGATTTCACCGGGTGATGATGCGAACCCCCTGGGGCTGTGTCCCAGGTTTCATCCAATTCGTCGGGCGTCCTTGTTCCCGAAGCCGGTGCCCTTTTCGGGGACCTTACTCCGTCGGTAAATCTGACATCGCGCACTTGTGCGCCAGGTACGCGGGGTGGTCCTCTGGCCCATTGCTTCTGTAGGTTACTATGATTTGGATGTCTCATGTTACCGATCGTCGCCTTTGTTCCCTCAGTCGGTATCCTCTCCATCGAGCATGCTCGTCGGATCGTTTCCGAACTCGCCCCTGAAGCGCGCGGTCGCAAAGTTATACGGTTAGGTTATATCAAGTTCGGCAATATCATGAAAAACAGTTAAATACAACGAAATTAGTATAATATATAACACAAAGTTAATAGGAAAACAAACCAGAGAGGTGTGACAAAAGGAAAGCGTGAACGCGGGTCAACAATTTTTCACAAAGTCTTAATTTTCCACAAGAAACTCGGAACACAACCATGCCGCTCTCAAGAGTCCCAGCGAAATTATTCAAACATATATACGCACTGCGTAGTTAATTGTCAGACACGAGCCGCAACCAATCATAGTCAAGTACTCTCACAATGGCCGCGTTCAACAGACACAACTGTTGAGATGTTGTCTTATCAACATATGCTTTATGCTGATTTGTTGGGTCTAAAAGTAAGAGCCAATCACGTTTGATTGCTATTGAGCGGTGTGTCCTGCTGAAAGCGCCCAATGTAATAAGAATGCTTGACTGCGATTGGTCGATTTCCTTGAGCGGCTAGAAGCAATTGAATATGATTTGCTGGATCCAAAGATAAGGACTGTTGGGGCGGGACGCGCCAATCTCGCGCAGGGGACGCGACGAGCGCGCGCAGGGGGCAGTGTGCGTGCACCGGCTATCTCGGGCAGCACGTCGTACGCGAGCTCTTGCGAACTCGGACATACATATATACTTCCCGTCTCTGTAGTGAACAGTGGAGAAGAATAAACGAATCGTAAAGGTTACTTCGGTTCCTTGCTACACCCTCTCCCTCGGGACCTAACAACTGGCGCTGCGGCTGAGAACCTCTCATCATGTATCTGTACAAGAGAGCCCAAAATGGCAACGTCCGGAATCGAAGCGCTCACGGCAGCGATCAACAGCCTCCTACAACTTCAAATACAACGAGAACGCTCCCAAGAGGCAAACTCAAGCCCAACGACCACGTCGACGGAAGTGTACAACCATTTAAGTACGCGCATCGAAAAATATGTCTTCGCCTTCGGAGACGAAACGAGACCCTTCTCGAAATGGCTGCTACGCCACGAGTACTCACTCGTCACTGAAACAGAATCATTACCCGCGGAAATGCGTACTCGCCTACTTCTAGACAAACTCGGCCAAACAGAATTCGACAGACTGGTGGATCACGTCGCACCAGAGGATCCGACGAAAATGAAACAGGAAGATTTCATCGCCATCTTGAAGAATCTTTTCCGCGATAAGGTATCTCTCACGCGCCGCCGCATCGAAATTCTAAACTACAGGTACGATAAGGCAGTTTCCATCTCGGAACATATCGACCGAATAAATCGTTTCGCATCAGACTTCGAGCGTACCAAACTTACCGACAATAATCTTAGAGTACTATTACTCCTACAATCACTCTGTTTCTCCTGCGAAAACGACGATCTGAAGAAGATGGCATTACGTACAGTAGAAAAAAACCCGGATGCCACTCTCAAAGATATCGCTTCTGAGTTAGAAACCCACATGAACGTGTCGGAGAATATGAAGACGCTCGAGAATCCGACCACTTCCGCGTCGATCACACACGCGGTGCGCGCAAATCCGAGAGTGCAAAAACGTTCTCCGGCGGAAACCGCTAAACGCTCCGAGAAACGCGATAGTGCATCTAAAAAACCGTCCCGTTTTTCGAAGTGCAATGGCTGTGATGGCTCACACCTCCGGTCAAAATGTCCGTTCCGCGACGCTACGTGCTACAAGTGCTCCAAAATAGGCCACATTGCCAAAGTGTGTCGTTCGAGCGCGAAAGTCGACCACTTATCGGCCGATGACACAGACGAACACGGAAAAAGGTATTCACCGTATGAGATCGTGCAAGGCGGACCATGAAACGCGCTGCGCCCTGCCACTACGCTGGACCCTGGGCCGTGTCCCCCACTCTCTTCCGTCGTGCGCCCAAAACACGCTGCTCGCGCTGCACGATACGACGTGCTACGTTCGCAACGCGAAAGCCGGTGCGATGCACGGAAAAATACCGTGCTTAGTACGAGGATAGACGTTGCTGCGCGGCAGCGTGTTTTGACATGCCATGGGCGCACGACGGAAGAGAGTGGGGGACACGGCCCAGCGTAGTGGCAGGGCGCAGCGCGTTTCATGGTCCGCTTTGCATGATCTCATACGGTGAATACCTTTTTCCGTGAAGACACAGACAAAACAGTTAAGCCAGCAATCCAATCGATAACGTCGATCGATAAACACCGTCGCGTCTACATCCCAGTTCAGTTACTCGGTAAAACAGTGCAATTTCAACACGATAGCGGATCAGATGTTACTACCATCGGTAAAGACACTTGGATACGGTTAGGCAGCCCGACACTCAATACAAGCAGACTCGTAGAACACGCGGGTGGAAACGCGCTAGAGACAGTTGGAAGACTTAAGTGTAGAATACGTGTAGCCGACAGCGAGGGTGACGTTTTCATAGAGGTGGTCGCGCGTGGCGGCCTTAACCTACTCGGACTGAATGCCATCGAGAAACTTAACCTAGGATCCATGTCTCTCGACAGGTGCCGCGAACTCTGTCTCAACAAAGACACGCCGTGCGCGGCCGTCATCCACGACAAATCCAATCCGCCCGGGGGACCCGCATTATCGTTCAGAGACCAAATCATCAAAGAATTCCCAAAACTTTTTTCCCCTGGCCTCGGAAAATGCAAAAACTTTAAAGCCAAATTCACGCTGTCTGAAAATTCTGTTCCAGTTCGAACACCCTGCCGGCCAATCTCATACGCCATGGAAATGCCTCTAGAAAAAGAACTACAACGTTTGGAATCTCTAGGCATAATCGAACGCGTTCGCCAGTCGGATTGGAGTTCACCAATTGTGATCGTAAAGAAGGCTAATGGAGACATCCGATTATGCGCTGACTATTCCGTTGCAGTAAACAGCGTTCTAAAAAACAACCCGTATCCTTTGCCAAGCGTAGACAATAAAATGTCTAAACTAAACGGTAATAAACATTTCAGTGTTTTGGATCTCAGCGAGGCTTTCTCACAAATCGAGGTCGATGAAGAGCATCGCGACGTCACCACAATTACGACTCCGAACGGCCTTTACAGATCCAATCGTGTACCCTTTGGCCTTAAGACGGCGCCAGCCATTTTCCAAGAGGCCATGGATGAGACACTCGCCGACTAGAAGGCGCGGAGTCGTATCTGGACGACGCACAGTGGGCGGAAATCCCGAAAACGTGGCCAAAAGTCGGAAAATCAAATTTATATTTTAGATTTATAATTATACAGCCTTATAGGAAACATCTCCGTGCACGTAATGGCAAAAAAAGAGGCTATCTTCCATATCTAACTTTCTATCTCAGTATGAAATTGCCCTTCGAGAGAGTAGCACTCGCTGCGTATAAATACAAGCGATTTTCGGTCGAACGAGTGTAACTTTCGACAGGAGTGTTATTTGATCGCAACTGCGGAATGGAGGGTGTTCCTGGAGGTATGTAGAATATTTCTGTTTTAATTTTTATTTATTTAAGCTTAGCATGTATTTAATTTAAAGATAAACAATTGGTGTCCATAAATTGTGGATTTTGTGAATTAGATCTATATTCAACGGTGGCAAAAGTTAAAGATCCCGTAATATCTCGTGTAGTTCAAGTACCAACTTTAGTTTAAAGTGTTACGCGATGGAATTTCGCAAATTTGGCTGCGGCAACTTGCGGCACGCGTTGTATGGTCATTTTGCTAAGTAGATTAGGTACTGAGTCGAAAATCTGTTAAGGGTCGGAAGGAGATCCCAGGCAAACTCAGGTGCACTCAGGTGCACTTTATGCACTAAGTGCACGTTAAACTGCACTTTAACTCCGCAGCTAAGCCAACCCGACAGAGGTCTCCACCGTGTCTCCTGCCGACCCTTAAAAGTTATTTATATTACAGGATCACGATCGAGTGACGATCAATTCATACATACATATAAGGACATATTTCTTATAAATGAAGAATACCCTGCGAATAAGCTTCAACGAACAGGTTCAGCATTTGGAGGAGAGTTTGACGGCGAAGAATAATTATCCCTTTAAATTAAACTCAGATGACAAGGCCACAATATGAACACGATAGACGTCTCCGCGCCACCTTACATCGACTTGAAGAGGTTGGAAGTTGAAACCAGAGAAGTGCCACTTTGCCCTAGAGGAAATCAAATACCTCGGTTTAATAGTGAATAGCTCAGGCATTTCCCCAGATCCGGAAAACACCCGAGCAATTGCGAGGATGCCAAAACCTTCCTGCGTACCAGAGGTTCAAACGCTATTAGGGATGGTAAACCACTATGGAAAGTTCATACCACACCTCCACGAACTAAAAAAACCGTTAGAGGATCTCACTAGAAAGGATCACCCCTGGTCATGGAAGTCGCAACATGACGAAGCTTTCCAACGCCTCAAAGAAATCTTTCTCAGCCCTCTACTACTAGAACATTTCGACCCGTCGAAAACTCTTATAGTTGCAGCCGACGCTAGCTCCACGGGGATTGGTGGAGTACTCCTACAACGCGATCGGAACGGACAAGAACGTGCTGTTTACCACATGGCACAGAGCTTAACAGCTTCTCAACGCAACTACTCTCAACTAGAGAAGGAAGCTCTTGCATTGGTCACGGCGGTCGAACGTTTCCACAAATTTCTGTGGGGAAGGAATTTCATCTTACAAACAGACCATAAACCCCTAGTCGCACTCCTACAAACGGAAAACACCAAGGGACTCAAACCGACCACAGCAGCTCGCCTCAAACGATGGGCTATAAGATTACTTGGATACGACTTCAAGATCGAATATGTCCGCTCACAGGATTTCGGGCAAGCAGATGCTCTGTCTCGCCTGATAGAGAAATTTCGTTAAGACAACCTTGAAGAACTTCAAGTCGCCAGCATCCGCCTCATAGAAGATGAAGTTCTACAAATTAGAAATCTATCCATCGACAGATTCGGAGAAGACCTTCGCCTTAAGTTGAAGACGGCTACCAGCGCAGACCCAGACCTTATGATAATAATAGAAGCCATCCGGGAAAATAAAATCTTTACGTCAAACTCATCGACAGTAGAACATTACAAGATGCGCCTGGACTGTTTATCAATTATTGACAATACTTTATTACTGGGAGACAAAGTAGTCATACCTCAAAGCATGCAATCCAGCATCCTCTCATCCCTCCACAAGGGCCACCCAGGGATTAGACGAATAAAGCAGCTGGCGCGCGAATACGTATACTGGCCAAAACTCTCCAAGGACATCGAACGCCTTGTGAAACAATGCAACCCTTGTTCATTAACAAGGAAACTACCAATCAAGGTTCCTATCAATTCCTTGGCCAATTCCTTCAAGACATCTCGAACGCCTACATGTGGATTACGCGGGACCAATCGACGGCCAATACTTACTTGTCTTCGTTGACGCATACTCGAAGTTTATCGACGTAGCAATTACACCCACCATATCGGCCACCCGTACAGTTGAACACTGCCGGGAAACTTTCTCCAGATACGGGCCTCCTGAGGATGTTGATCAGTGACCACGGAACACAATTCACTGCAGACATCTTCGCGAAATTCTGCAAAGAAATGCAAATCACACATATCTTATCCGCTGTCAATCACCCCCAATCCAATGGCCAAGCGGAAAGAATGATCGACTCAATCAAAAGGGCCATCGCCAAAGACACAACCAATTGGAAGAAAGAACTCCAGGACTTCCTGTACAGTTACAGATATACCCCGTGTTCCTCAGCCCCAGAGGGAAAATCCCCGGCGGAACTATTTTTTGGAAGAAGAATCATCTCACCTTTCTCCAAACTTATTCCGAGACTACCAGACCAAACCGTTCCTCCGACCGACCTCGGTCAAAAGCAGCACAAAATGCGACAACAGTTTGATCAACACCACGGAACCCGCCCGAGAACTCTCAAACCTGGAGACCGGGTCGTCGTCGCTCTGAAAGACAAACGCGAACAAGGTTATATTGAAAACGTTCTATCCGATTCACACTATTGAGTACACCTGGACAACGGCAGGTCGGTCGAGCGTCACATCAACCACATTTGGGAGGGGGGCAACACCCCGGGAGATGCCCCGGGAGTTCCAAACTTTTCGGCCTCGGACGATTGGATCTTCCATGAGCCTAACTTGGATCGGACCCCGCCAGAACCTCGGTTCAGCCCTCCCGCTCCCCCACAAAAAGACCACGAACCCGAGTTGGAAACAGCCTCGGACGATACTACGCCAACCAGGCCCACCCGTCAGAGAGTCCAGCCACGAAGACTTGTCTTGGATCCCAGAGCTAAATCGTACACTCAGTGGTAGTCTTTTAAAAGGGGAGATGTTGGGGCGGGACGCGCCGATCTCACGCAGGGGGCGCGACGAGCGCGCAGCAGGGGGCAGTGTGCGTGCACCGGCCATCTCGGGCAGCACGTCGTACGCGAGCTCTTGCGAACTCGGACATACATATATACTTCCCGTCTCTGTAGTGAACAGTGGAGAAGAATAAACGAATCGTAAAGGTTACTTCGGTTCCTTGCTACACCCTCTCCCTCGGGACCTTACAAGGACCAATCATTATAAAATAATAATAAATGCATAATATCATTCTCTATGATTGAGAAAGATCAACTGTATTGTACAAACTTTCATATTTAATAATATTCAGTTTTTATAGATTATTATAGCAAATACAACTTTTATGGAATATTATAGCTTTCGAAGTTTGTTGTAAAATGTTCGAGAGCGCGCGGTAGCGCGAGACAGCGCGAGGTAGAAGACGACCACAAAAAAACAGCAAGTCGAGAAATACAGTACAATGAAACAAGGTCTATTTAATGTCTGAATATATACACTTATTTTACAGAAAGCCGTGTGAGACAGCGCGCACTGAAGCTATCAGCGAAGCAAAGCGAATCGCGGGTGCGAAAGCAAGTGCGGATTGCAAGGCGAGAAGCGGTACAAAGCGGTGTATTAGCGGTCGTATCGGTATACTAGGCGGGTGATCTGCGAGCGAAATCGGTTCCGCGGCGCAGCGGCGGCCCTTTTAACACCTCCGAGGTGAAACTCCCTCCCGGCAGATTTCCCAGAATTTCAGGAGGGTGATTGGCCGTCGGAGCCCTACGTCATCGTGCTGACGTCACCGGTTTCACGTGGCGACCCGACGGGGTCGTCACCTGTTTTCGCGTGCTTTGTTTATAACATGGATCTTTCCTTTGTTCTAGCGTTGTTATTTGACTTTATTTGCGCGGCCGGTCAGCCGTGGCTGTGTTGTTGCTAACAATTAGCAAACTTTCCGGAATGTACGAAAGATCCATGCTATAACGCGACGAAAATTATTCTTTTGAAGCACAATTATTTAGGCGACTATTTTATGGAAAGAGTGCTTGCGCTAACATGCAATCGAACGCGATTTCTTTGCGACATGAATTATCGCGATCTCAAACATAAAAAGATATTATCAGCAATTTATCATAAAATAATAATAAATGCATAATATTATTGTCTATGATTGAAAAAGACCAACTTATTGTACAAACTTTCATATTTAATAATATTAGGTTTTTATAGATTATTATAGCAAATACAATTTTTATAGAATATTATAGCTTTCGAAGTTTGTTGTAAAAAGATATTATCAGCAATTTATTATAAAATAATAATAAATGCATAATATGTTCGAGAGCACGCGGTAGCGCGGTATAGCGCGAGGTGGAAGACGACCACAAGTGACGACACAGCAAGTAACAGCAAATTAAAGTTTAATGTTCAATATGTACACGTTATTTACAGGCAAAGTCCGAAAGCGCGCACAGAAATCAGCACGATAATCGCGGCGAAATCTAGCGAGAGCGGATGTCTTTTTGAAAAGCGGTTTAAGCGGAGTACAGCGGTCGTATATAGAGATATACTTGGCGATAAGCGAACAGATAGCCGAAAAGGCAGACAAGCCTCTTCCGCGGCGCAGCGACGGTCTTTTATCACCTCCGAAACGAGGCTCCCTCCAAGCTAGTTACCGATGATTTCGCGAGGGTGATTGGCCACCGGCGGCCTACGTCACCGTGCTTACGTCACGGTTTTCAAGTGACGACCCGAAGCGATCGTTACCTGTTTTCGACTGCCTTGTTTATAGCATGGATCTTTCCTTTGTGTAAGCATAAATAAGTCGTTCGTACCGTTGAACAAAGCTTGACCTTATTGTTGATAACAATGTTAGAGAAATTGCCAGAATGCTAATCCCGAAAGATCCATGCTATACTGAATATTCCCGTGACAAATCTTATGCGACATTTTACGCGAATATTAATTATTGCGAGCGTGCATGTGCTGACATGCAGCCGAACGTGACTTCTTCGCGATGCTAATTATTGCGATCGCAAACATAATATCATTGTTTATGATTGAAAAAGATCAACTTATTGTAAAAACTTTTATATTTAATAATATTAGGTTTTTATAGATTATTATAGCAGATACAATTTTTAAAGAATATTATAGTTTCGAAGTTTGTTGTAAAAAGATATTATCAGCAATTTATATATATTATTATAAAATAATAATAAATGCATAATATTATTGTCTATGATTGAAAAAGATCAACTTATTGTATAAATTTTTTTATTTAATAATATTAGGTTTTTATAGATTATTATAGCAAATACAATTTTTATAGAATATTATAGCTTTCGAAATTTGTTGTGAAAAGATATTATGAGAAATTTATCATCAAATAGTAATAAATGCAAAATATCATTGTCCATGATTGAGGAAGATCAACTTGTATAAACTTCATATTTAAATTGTTATTCAGTTTTTATAGGTTATTATAACAAATACAACTTTTATAGAATATTATAGCTTTTAAAGTTTGTTGTAAAAAGATATTATGAGAAATTTATCATAAAATAATAATAAGTACATAATGTCATTGTTCATGATTGAGAAAGATTAAATCGATTGTACAAACTTTCATATTTAACATTATTGAAAAGAATAGTATTATAAAATATTATTGAATTATATAGAAAGTCTATGTACTACGACATTGGTAACAGATTTGTCATATTAATTAACATTGATTTTTTTTCTATTTCTATGAGATTCCTTCATTTTCTATCTATTATTTTAAGCAGGGTAGACCGTTACTAAAGGCGCGTCGGACCCTGTTGTCGTCACGCTCGAAATTCGCGGTCTCTAATCTCTGCAAACGATTTTGTATTGCGCGCATCTCGTCTAGCAGTTCGCCAAGTACGGATTCTTGCATGTCCGAACATCCTCGCACAAGCTCCATATTCTCGGGAGTCCGGTGGGTTCTCGACCTCAGGCGGTTTATCTCCGCGTCCACTTGCTCGGACGTTACCGGCTGGTCGTGTATGTTTTCGCGGGATGTAGTCGCGCGCGCCGCTCCTCTCCGTTGATCCATTTTTTTACCCTTGGGCGTATAATTTTCCTCTCTCGGATCGAACACGTCGCTGTCGTACGATGTCAACGAAATATCTTCTCTCTCGGAGTTATCGGCCGATATACTGAAACGTGCGTCACTAATTGTGGGGTCCAGTCGTAGTACGTCACTGTCGTTTTCGTTATTGTTCGCGTTATTGTTGTCGTTATTGATTTCGTTATTGGCGGTATCGCAAGGTCCGTTATTATTTCGAGGTAAAAGACTATCGTCTAGAAAAGCGAATTTACGCTCCAATACGACGTTGAGGTCTAATACCTATGCGTCGTCATCCGAGTAAACTACATCGCACGTTTCCCGCGATGTCGCGAACGGCTACCTCAACGATGCAAACAGGGCCTATTGGACTGACTCTATTTGTCCTACGCGCGGGCGCACTATCTGCTCTGTGTAACCACGACGGATTTCGGGCAGGGCGTTCTCGCGTTTCACTGCCCGACATATAATTACTACAGGCGCGATTTTGCTCGGCAGGACGTGTCGCCGTCCTCTGACATTTACCGCTTTATCACGCCTTACAATTAAACGCGTTACAAATTTTTCCCACTTACAGTAGTAGTCGTATATTGCTCGTTACTGGGTTGGTTGTTGACCGTTGCTGCGTGGCTTGGGTGCTTGGCTGGCGAGTCACCGTCGTGGTAGGTCGGCGCCTTTTCCGGTGTCGTTGATAAGCCGCTACCGGATGCTTCCTTTCTCTGGAACGGGCCGCTACCGGCTATTTTTTTTTAATAGCTCTCTTAAGATAGCCAAATGCCTCGTCATCTAATTAGTGACGCGCATGAATGGATTAACGAGATTCCCACTGTCCCTATCTACTATCTAGCAAAACCACTGCCAAGGAAACGGGCTTGGAGAAATTAGCGGGGAAAGAAGACCCTGTTGAGCTTGACTCTAGTCTGGCACTGTAAGGAGACATGAGAGGTGTAGCATAAGTGGGAGATGGCAACATCGCCGATGAAATATCACTACTTTCATCGTTTCCTTACTTACTCGGTTAGGCGGAGCGCGTGCCCCGAAGGCTTCGTGCCCCGGCGGTCACGGTGTTCTAGAGCCAAGCGTGTCAGAGTGGCGTGAGGCCTCGCGGCCGATCGCCGTTAATACTCCCTCGTGATCCGATTCGAGGACACTGCCAGACGGGGAGTTTGACTGGGGCGGTATATCTGTCAAAGAATAACGCTATTTTTTCTTAACATATATGAATACTGTAGTATTTTGATTTGTTTACATATATATATATATATATAATTAAAATCAAATGATATAATATTAAATTGTTGTGCCGTAACCGAGAGTGTTCCGGCACAGGGTTCAGAGATTTCGGGTCGGAGAAGAAAACTCGTCGCAATGTATTAAATCACTAATTCAAATATATTTATCTTGCTCAAATTTACAACTGTCCCATTTATTTGGTATTCGATAATCGCGTTACACTCGGAAGACGCTGGAAGATTTTAACGAGTTATAATATGGTGACGCACGTACTTGTTTTGATTCTGAATTCCGACTGCCCGCCCGATCGTATAATTCGGCGGTATTTATCATGTCCGAGTCGCGTGCCGTTGCTAACCAAGGTAGCGCTAACCTTACGCGGTCAGCGCCTTGCGCTGACCTTCGCATCAGCGTTTTCGGTTGTCCCGGAGTTTAACGCTCCTGGTTCCCGTGTCGGATTGCATCGGATGATCGGTCGTCCGATGCAATCGTCAGATTTTTCGGCGGATGTTAAATCGACTCTTGTCGCTAGGGTCGGATTACTAAGTAATCCGGCCCTCGGTGTTGCCAAGTACAATTAATCCTTAATACGTTGTGCGCTCACAACATCATATATATAATTTTTTGCAAAAAATTCTTTTTGTAATAAATATTTAGTTCTCAATATTTTTCACATTTTTTTCTCTCAGT
Organism: Temnothorax longispinosus; assembly: GCF_030848805.1. Lineage (NCBI taxonomy): Eukaryota > Metazoa > Arthropoda > Insecta > Hymenoptera > Formicidae > Temnothorax > Temnothorax longispinosus. The sequence continues at coordinate 4,011,402 of NC_092369.1, forward strand.
ATGGTAAAAAAGCAAGTGACTCAAAGTAGCTTTGCACTCAATCTTATTATATTATCAACTGCAAAACTTACACTGTTACACACAGAAAAGATTTCTAACAGCATATAAATGTTTCTTTGGTGGTTACTATTAATTTATTTACTTAAATCTAAATTCAGTTTACTTGAACCAAATAAATTTAACTGTTGGAAGCAATTACTTACATGTTCCAAATAAATAAAATTTATTTTTAAATAAATATGTTAATAGTATTGTTCGAGATTCCGTTAACGCTGCGCCGTCAGATCAGATGGCAGCATCGATCGGGTAACGACGCTCGATCACCGCGGCAGCTTGCGCCGCGCACGGGCGCGGTCATCGCCAACGTCTTCCTCGCGATATTCAGAGTCGTACAAATGGCCGCGCAGTGATCAGACGCACGACGTGTGCTCTGTGCATTTTCGATTGTGACTACGCAACGAAGTGCTCATCGCAGTGATTACAGCTGCCGAGATACTGCATTAACATGTAAAGCGACCGCTCATCCAGCTTTATTCGAGTACATCAACACGACGACTCAGGCTCACATGTGCGCGAGTGCCGACCGCCACGTGTCTCACCAGCTCACGGGCGATTCATCGAAGAGGACGGCAATTAATATAATTGCCTCTCATTTACACGGACTATATACACCTCATTTATACACCGCTCATCGATTCTCAGGTCAGATTGTATCAATTTCGACGCATTAAAGACGCATTAAAGACGGCTCAGATTGTGGTCTGAGTTACACGAAATAAAGTGAAGATTTAGTTAACACCTTCCACGCGCGTCCTTCTCATCCCGCTTCCATCGCCGGGATTAATCAGCGATTTCGCGAACAAGTATCCTTAAAATAAATGTTTATTGGTAGATATCTTATTCAAAATATAAGTAAAGATTTATTTTAAAAAATATGTTTGAGAGCCCATATATCACATAAGTAGTTCAAGCATTCCAGAGTGAAGTTGGAAGTTTGGCAGTTAGCAGTATAAGACAAAATGCGAAGCTATTTTGATTCATTTGCTTTCTCATTATACTGAAAAAAAAGTCTAAGAAAAATATTGAGAACCAAATATTTTTTGTTTCTTTTTAGATATTTATTTACTATAAAAAAATTTGTGATAAAATTTCACATTTCTATGAAATATATCTCATTTTTCTTATTAATTGGTTTATTTTTTAGGAATACAATTTTTGAGTGAAATACATATTGTCTCATAAAAAATTTTAAGTATTTTTCTTTAACAAATGATTTATTTAAATAGGGCGAATTAAAAATTTTGTTTCCAGGAAATAAATTATTTAGTTTTTTATGGAATATTTCACAGAAATGTGTTTATTATCACACATTTTTTTATAACAAATTTAGCACAGCACGCTTGCTACAACGGGGAATTAATTACGCACGCAATTCGTTTTTAAAATATATTATTTATTCTGGTCGTTAACATCTCTCTTCGACTGTCTCTGTCTCTACGCAACTCTTACTAGCGGACTTCACATTACACGGCGTCTCACTAGTCGTGTGCGCTACAATTCGGCCAGACTGACTGGGTCCCCAAACCACAGCTACAATTCGGACCAATTCATTACATTAAATGTGATCTTAATTATAATATGACCTTGTATAAACATACAATTAAAAGTTTAACTAAACACTAAATGAAAACGCATCACAAATTAAAACATTACAACCTTAGAAGGCACACAATTAAGTTTTACATTTTAAGTAAATTTACTAATTATTACATAGAATTCATAATTAAAGTAATAACTTATAATCTATTTATTAACTAATCCGGAGCCAGATCTTTTGGAGTTATCCAAGGACAAATATTACTAACGTCCCACGTACCCGTATACATTTTTTGCGTGTTCTGAAATCCTGGAGGATCCGTAACAACATACCGATTATTTCTCAAAACTTTAGTTATCTCATATGGGCCACAGAACTGTGGAATCATCTTTTTACTTACTCCGGGCGTACTATCAAAATTCTTTAACATGACCAAATCGCCTTTTACATACTTTTTAGGGGCTTTATGTTTACTATCATACGCTTTCTTTTGCTGCTGTTGCGAACGGTTAATGCCTGTAACAGCTTGCTCGCGAATATCTTTCAGATTACGTTCTGTTAAATTAATAGTTCCCTCGAGGAAACTTTTTAAGTTATCCTCGCAATCACCACGTTGATCAAATCTAAAAACTATTTGACTTGGACTTTTTTTGTGGATCTATTAACCGTATTATTAATGGCATATTCTACTTTATGAAGGACTTTGTACCATTGTTTGCCTTCTTTATTTTCTGCTAATTTAGCGATACTTGGCGCTACGATTCGATTCATTCGTTCAGCTTGCCCGTTTGCTTGTGGAGATCCCGGGGCTATTTTAATGTGATTAACATTTTGATCGCGAAGAAAATCTTCAAACTCTTGTGACGTGAATGCTGTGCCTCTATCTGATATTATGTTAATTGGTTTATTATAATTATGGAAGAATTGTTTGTAACGGCCTAACTTTATCGTCGAACGCGGACTAGTTCGCCGGATCAGGAGTTCGACTGAAAGGCCCAGAGACAATAATCAGTTTAATTGCATACGTAATGATTTATTCAGTATCAGTCTACAACACGATGTAAACGCGGTATTCGGTATAACACATCCGGAACGGGCGGGGTTAAACGATATATTGCGGAACGCAGTATATTACAACGGCGGGATAGTGCAGGCGCGCTCGGCGCGGTGCAGCGGGATAGCGAAAACGCGGTATTACAATAGTGTACGGAACGCGATATATTACAACGGCAGGATAGTGCGAGCGCAGTCGGCGTGATGCAGCGCGGTAGCGAAAACGCGATATTACAATAGCTTACGGACTCGGTATATTACAACGGCAAGATCGTGCAGGCGCACTCGGCGCGATGCAGCGCGGTAGCGCAAACGTGGTATTACAGTAGATTACGGACTCGGTATATTACAACGGCTGGGTAGTGCTTGTGCACTCGATAACGAACGCGACATTACTATCGCTTCTAGCGCGCGTGGGACCGCGGAGTGTATAGCGGAGGATTTCCGGGGCCCCGGGGCGGCGGCAGCGAGAGTCCTCGTTGCGAGGCCGAGCGTGCTCGACCCCGCGTAACCGTGCCGTCGGGGTTGAGGTGATGGAGTGCGGGGACACTTGAGAGCCCTCAGTCGAGACTCGGAGCTCCGAACCTCGTTGGTGTGTCGCCCTAGGATTCGTAGGATAGGCTTTCGTCCGGAATAAATAAGCGCCGGTTTATATAGCGCTCGGCGCGGCGGGTTCGCTAGGAGGGAGGCCGATCGTCAGGCGAGTCGCGCTGTGGTGGGGCGGCGCGACGCCGCACAGTGGGGCCAAATCGTCAAAACGTGGCCAAAAGTAAGAAAATTGAAACCGTAAATAAAACATGTTATGTACATACAATTAATAGAAAACATATCCATATGTACGTTTCTGATACATATTTGTCATTTTTACTGTTGCTGTCATTGTTATTATTTATCAAAGCTTAACCTTTAAGCGAACCGTTTATACCTTTATGTAAGATACGTTGTCACTTCGTTTTATAATATATCTCACAATTGAAAGTTTCCCAGATCATTCCAGCATGAAAACGATGTCTCCAGGTATTTTAATTATATATTTATATAAATAGTTGTTTTATTTGTTATTTTTATAACAAGTAGTACATTATTTTAGTTTGATATAAACTTCTTACTAGAATATCAGAGATTTTTTAATATTTATTATTGTTCCCGGCATCTCACGGCTATAAATTTTTTTTTGTTACTTAATACATTTATTTGCCTGTAATATCGTGAAAGAAAATATTGCGATTTCGTGCGACTTTTAAAATTATTTAATATTTTATAACTAGAGTCCAACCGAAATCGAAACCGAAACTTTCATGGAAATCCTAAAAAAGCCATATGTATACGCGCTCACATATATGTATACTATACACTTTCTTTATAAATATATTATAATATTTAATTATTAAAATAATAATTACACATATTATGAAAATCCTACTATTACAATCCTATTGAGTTCGACCGAAACCGAAAACTGAAACTTGGCCTAGAGTCCGACCGAAATTACAGGTTGTGATAATACAATTGTGTGATAATGTGTGTAATTATTATTTTAATAATTAAATATGATATCTATAAAGAAAAAGTATATACATGCACGCATATTATACATATGGCTTTTTTAGGATTCCATGAAAGTTTCGGTTTCATCAATTTTGGTCGGATTCTATTTATAATTTTCTTTACAATTTTGTTTTATTAAACCAATTTTCATGATTATATATTTTTCTTTCTCTAGGATCGGACTTAACAGAATTAAATATTTTAAGAAGAGATTTATTTGAAATATTAGAACAATCTAACAATACTAAATTCGAAAGTAAAATTGAATATCTTGAAAATTATATCATTAAACGTACATGTTGTCCAGTATCCAGTCTTCCTGATCTACATAAGAGACTTTCACGTTTTACATCCGACTTTAAAAAAAGATGGTCAGAATCAACTAGGAAGAAAGACAAATTTATTGCAAAAAATAAAACATGGCTTGAAGGTACAATATCTTTCCCGAAATATCTAAATAAACAGAAATTGATTGGTCGTCCTCAACGAAGTTTTATTAATTGCTCTGAACGAACCAAGCGACGAAGAACACAAAATTTGCGAGCTAAATATTCTACAGAAGAATTATCTTATGCCGCGCAAATGAGTTTACGTTCATCAGGATCAGTGCAAGCTTCTAAACTCGTACAAGAAATAACATCAATATCACCCATGATACTTGAAAAATATAAAACTGCTTTAAAACAATATGAACAAAATCAATTAAAACTTTCAGGGGAAGAAGCTCTTTCGATGATTGTTGATGCTAAGCTTACCCGCCATCAATATAATATAATAAGATCCAAGGATAAATTTAAGTTTCCATCGTATAAAATAATACAAAATATCAAGAAAACTTGTTATCCTAGTAAAGAACATATAAAAATTACTTCAACTTCTGCTGAGATTAAACTACAAGCATTGTTAGATCATACTATTTCTCGTTTATTAGATTTTCAAAGGGAAGTTATTGAAATTCAAAGTCCAGAAAAACTACGTAACTTATATTTAATATCTAAATGGGGTTTCGATGGATCAAGTGGACAAAGCCAATACAAACAAAAATTTGACAGCGAGATTCAAGACGATGCAAATATCTTTTTAACATCGCTTGTTCCTATGCAGCTTGTAATTGGTGAGCCAGCTGTAAGAGGAAATGTTATTCTTTGGCAGAATCCACGAACTTCTTCAACACGATTCTGCAGACCAATTAGATTCCAATTTATACACGAAACTGCTGAAATTTCAGTAGCCGAGAAACAATATATTACAACACAAATTAAAGAATTAAAGCCCACGACATGTACTATTAATAATAAAATAATTCAAATTAGGCATAAATTACTGTTTACCATGATAGATGGAAAAGTTTGCAATTCAGTGACAGGCACGAAGTCTACTCAACGATGTTATATCTGTGGCCTAACATCTACTGATTTTAATAATCTGGAGAAAGTATTTGGAACAGAAGCTGATATATCTAAACTGGACATGGGTCTTTCAATTTTGCATGGCTGGATTCGTTTTTTCGAATGTCTATTGCATCTTTCATATAAACTTCCATTAAAAAAGTGGCAAGCTCGAGGAGAAGAACAGAAGAAAATTGTAGATATTCAGAAGAAATCAATTCAAGCTAAATTTAGAAGTCAGTTAGGTCTATTAGTAGACAAGCCAAAACCAGGATTTGGTAGCACGAACGATGGCAACACTGCTAGACATTTTTTCGACAATGCGGATGTTTCTGCAAGTATAACTGGCATTGATGTTGAGATATTAAAACGGTTCCATATTGTGCTGCAAACTATCTGCAGTGGATTTAAGATAAACCAGGAAAAATTTAGAATTTACACGCGGAAAACAGCACAAGTTTTTGTTGAAAAATATCCTTGGTATCCTATGCCACCAACCGTACATAAAATATTAGTGCATGGCCCTGAAGTAATTGACCATGTTTTACTTCCGATAGGACAACTTAGTGAAGAAGCGCAGGAGGCTCGTAACAAAGATTTTAAAAAGTATAGAGAAGGATTCTCTCGTAAATTTTCAAGACTTAAAACGAACGAAGATATTTTACACTTATTGCTAATTTCGTCAGATCCATGTATATCAAGTATCAGATCATTACCTAAAAAAAAAGTGAGCAAATTATCAGGTGAAGTAATTGGCATGCTGGAATCTCCAGAAAACGTAATAAATTTTGAGAAGATACCAGAAAGTGAAGATTCTGAAACAAGTTCTGATGACGAGTCTCATTAAAAAATATTACCTACTTCTTTATTTAATAATATTAGTTTTTTATTTACATTTATTATTTTATTATATTAACATTGTTTTTATTTTATTTTTCTTATATTGTTTTAATAATGATATAACTATTTGGATTGTTTTATTATTTTGACTTAACAAATTCATGTTTTTTTATTTGGAAATATTATTATTAGTTTATTGTTATTAATAAAAAACACACTTTAATAATGTACACTATACACCGAATATGTTATCGAATTAAATATAAGTATTTTATTCATTAATAAGTGAAATAAGTAATATATTTTCCTGCTAATATAACCTAAACTATTAATATAACCTAAAATATTAAGGCCGCCATTTTGTTTTTGAAAAATTACATACCATATTCATAATCAGCGACCTCGAAAACATATACCTACCGATTTTTATGCAATTCTGATGATTTCCCGACTTATGGCCACGTTTTAGCTGAAATTCCCCACTGTGCGCCGCGCGCTCGTCCTCGGTGAGGCTCGGCTCCCGTCGGCGTTCGTCGGGAGACACCGGTGCCGCGCTCGGCCCGCGCACACGGTGCATTTGAATGTAATAAAAATGTGGGCGCACCGCGCCCTGGTCTTCGCCCGACTGATCGTTGATCGGGCGGCATCCGGCGGTTGCTGGCCGGGGACGATGCTTGGCGAACGGGGTGCATCGTTACATGTTTTAAACATGTTATGGCTTCACAAGAGTTTGTAGTTTTCGTTGGATACAGTTTGATATATTTCGAGAAGGCATGTACTATTAAAAAGATGTGCTTTTTAAGAGAAACATGTTTATCAACTGGACCATAATGATCAATATGAATTGTCTCAAAAGGGATATTACCTTTTGGAATAGGGTTTAGATAACCTTCTACTTTTCCTGAGGGTGGAGAAAAAGATATGCATTTAAGGCAGTTTTTGACATGATTTTTACATTTTTCTCGGATTTGTGGAAACCAATATGTACGTCGAATAATATCTATCATTTTACCGGCTCCACAATGGCCTATTTCATTATGATATCTAAACAAAACATGTTTCTTCATTTGTCGTGGAATTAAAAATAACAAATTTTCACCATGCTTTTTGTAAACTAGTCCGTTCCTTAATTCATATTGCGGGTCTTCCATTATTTCAAGTTTATCCATTATTTCTTTAATTCTGGGATCTTTGCTTTGTAGTACAATGAGATTCCACTCAAAAAGGTTATCCTCAATGACAAGAACACCAAAAGATCAGCTCAAAGCATCTACATGCGCCATTCGGGAACTTGATCGGTGCAAAATCCTGAAATCATAATTTTGCAGTTCTAAGCTCCATCTAGCAATTCGCGTATTAATATCTCGTTTCTCTAATGTTTGTGCAACGGCGCTACAATCGGAAATGATTACAAATGATATACCTTGTAGATAAATTCTAAACCTACGTAGTGCATAAACAATCGCTAGTGTTTCAAGCTCGAAACTATGGTACTTAGCCTCAACTTCAGTTGTGCGTTTACTAAAATAAAAAACTGGATGCATTCTATCACCACGCTTTTGCATTAAAATTGCTCCAAATCCCTGTGTACTAGCGTCGCAATGGAGCTCCGTATATGCTTTTGGATCGTATATAGCTAAAATAGGTGATTCTATTAATTTCTTTTTAAGAGTTTCATAAGTGTTACGTTCTTTATCTCCAAATTCAAATATTGTATTTTTTTTGGAAGATTATACAAAGGTTGTGCTAATAAAGCAAATCTTTTAATAAATTTTCTAAAATATAAAGTTAAACCAATAAATAACTGCACTTTTTTTGTAGTTTTCGGTTCCGGAAAATTTTGAACAGCTTTAATGCTTCCATCCGTGGGCTTTATGCCGTTTTTGGTTATGTTATAACCCAAGTACTCAACCTCAGTACACAAAAAGGAGCATTTTTCTAAACGTAATTCGAGTTTGTTTTCAACAAATGTCTGAAAAATCTTTTCAAGAATATCTAAGTATAATTCTAGTGAATCCGTAGCGATTAATATATCATCCAAATAGATAACAACCGTTCGTTCTTTAATATATTTCTCTATAATTTTAATAATAGATCTTTGAAACACTTGCGGTACGATTTTCAAGCCAAACGGCAAACGAATAAACTCAAATTGGTCAAAAGGAGTTACAAATGACGTATATTTAATAGACTCCGGTGATATTGGAATGTGATAGAATCCATCTTTTAAATCTAGCTTAGTAAACCATTTTTTCCCCGCAAAGCGTCAAGCTGATCCTCAATAAGAGGAAGAGGAAATTTTTCGCTCGCCATTACTTTATTTACAGCACGATAATCTACTAAATCTACACACATTCTTATCTGACCATTCTTTTTTCGGGTCAATACAATAGGAGATGCATACTCAGATGCATGTACTCGGTCGAATAATTTTTCTTTTCAACAAATCGTCTATTATTTCGCGTACCTTTTCTTTCTCACTATAACTTAATCTTCGCGGCCTAAATTGAATCGGTTTACTATCTTTTAGAGTTACCACAGCTTCTATTTGCACGCTTGGTATCTCCGGACGTTTCGATTTTAAATAGCAATTGGAAAAAGTATTTATAAAACGTTCACGATATTTGAGCGCCAGATTCGAATTAATATCAATACAGTCAGCTTCTTTAGGCTGTTCAAAATCGATATTCAATATTTCTTTAACCGCCTTATCATATTCTAAATCTCTGATTAATTTATATCCAAAAGATTTCAGCGTATCTCTACCAATCAATAATGGAATTGACATTGTATCATTTGGTACCACTCCAACAATAACAGATTTACTCATACTGTCTATAGTAATACTACCTTTAATAAGGCCCGTTATTTTTAATTTAGAATTATTGACTCCTTGATATCTGTTCCAACTAGCATTCGGAATTTTTATTACTACATTATTTACTAAATTTTTTTTAATTAACGTTATAGGACATCCGGTATCTATCCTAGCAATACAAGAAATGTTGTTACCTCCTTTTACACTCAAATTCACACCTTTTTTAAACTCATCCCTGAGTCCGCTCTGCAAGTCCACTAGGTGAATTTCCTTATGAGATACCGAGTCATCGTCCAAGTTCGTTTCCTCCTCAGCTGATTTCTTTCCGTCATCAACGATTAATCCTACCTGGCGTTCTGTCGTTCTTCCCTTTGGCGTCGTTTCCTTAGAATCAGTGTAATCTTCTTTCTTAGCATCAGTACAATTCTTGGTGACATGGTCCACTTCCTGACAGTTGTAACATTTACTGCTTCCTCGCGTCGACGCCTTGATTTGCTCGGACTTTTCTTATCCGTTTTAGGAACTCCTAACTTGGGTTTGATGTATTGAGTTCCAACATACTCACGACGAGGTGTTTCAGGCATTGTTAATTTAATCTTTTGGAATCCTTTTAATAGCGATAGCACAGTCTCGAAAGAATGCATCTGGGCTTGATTTCGCAAATCTTCTGACGGAATTCCTTCGATGACGTAATCTACCATCTCATCTTCTGCGATAGGTACCCGATTTCCCAATATGAGCTTGTCATGACAATACTCACTAAACGTCTCAGTCTTCTTCCATTTGCGGGCCTCAAATTGTCGTCTCCGCTCCAATCATCCCAGTGGTTGATTAAACATGGCGTCCATTTTCTCAAGAAGCTCGTCTACTAACAAGATTGAATTATCAGCTAGGGAATAATACCATTTGTTGGGACGGATGCGCCGTACGTCTTGTGCGCGCACGACGGTCGTCCCTGTAGTGGCAAAGTTTTTACGCTCTGGACCACTTATTTCTTCTTATATACTTTAATGATAAGTAGAAGTAGCCAATACGTTCTGATTATATTAACACCGTTCTATAGTTTATTTCGATTATCACGAGGAATATATGTGTGGCGCGTGCGGCCATGTTACAATGACGATACTGTCTGTGTCGAATTCTGTATAAAGACTACTACAAATGTGGCCTGTGTGCGACCATGATACAACGACGACTGCTCCGAACGTCTGTCGAGTTCGCTCCGATTCTAGTCGGGAAGATAGCATAGAAAGGGGGGGAGGGAAACGATGGCGCAGGGCTGTACGATATCACGCGAAATCCCGACATGCCGCCCCGACATTTTCTTAACGCAACGCTTATATGTACCGTGAGCTGTCCTAACTGTTACTACTCTAATTATACCGTCATCACCAGGATGAGTAGCTGTCACTCTGCCAGTGACCCAACGTAACGGAGGCACATTATCCTCCTTGAGAATCACAAGGTCCCCTACGCTAACATTATGCGGTTTATTTGAAACCCATTTGGTACGCTGCTGCAGCTCATTCAAATACTCCTTACTCCAACGCTTTCAAAAATGCTGCTTCACTTTTTGAATATGTTGCCAAGTTGAAAGGCGATTCAAAGCCTCATTCGTGAAATCATATTCCGGAATAGTTTGCAAAGAAGCACTTATTAGAAAATGCGCCGGAGTCAGAGCGAGTGGGTCATTCGGATCAGATGACATGGGTGTGAGAGGCCTCGAATTTAATATTGCTTCTACTTCTATTACAAACGTATTGAATTCTTCGAAAGTGAAGGGAGCTTCTCCGATCGTACGACGCATGTGACGTTTAAAGCTTTTTACGGAGGCCTCCCAAATTCCTCCAAAATGCGGTGAGCGGGGAGGTATGAAGGACCATTGAATTCCTTCATTTGCCAAATACCGATTAATCGTTTGATTATTTTTTCCTTCCTGGAAAAATTCGAATATCTCCTTTAAGTGATTGCTTGTGCCCAGAAAATTTGTACCATTATCCGATTGGATCACTCGAGCTCTGCCACGGCGTGCGAAAAAACGTTTTAGACAGGCTATAAAAGCCTCGGTGGTCAGATCGCTAACAATTTCCAGATGAACAGCCTTGACAGCCAAGCACACAAACACGGCGACGTAAATCTTAATTTTATTACGGTTACGATGCTTTTTCTCCTTAATAAAGAATGGACCGCAGAAATCAATACCAACATTTTCAAAAGGTCTCGAGCCTGCAAATCTAACCCTAGGCAAATCGCCCATCTGATACTCAGGAGTCGAGGGGCGCCAACGAGAACAACATTTTCGGATTACTCCTTTGACGCGGTTTTTTCCGTTTACCAGCCAATAATTTTCTCTAATTGCATACAAGGTCGCCTGGCTTCCGGCATGACAAAGTTTGATATGAGTCTCGCGAATTATCAACTCGGAAACGTGATTGTTAGCTGGCAATAAGATAGGATGTTTCTGAGCAAAAGTCAGATCCGCGTGTCTCAATCGACCCCCGACTCGGAGTACCCCATCGATATCCAAAAACGGGCTAAGAGATAATATCCTACTTTTCTTGTCTAACAGACGCTTCTCACGCAAACTACGCAGCTCGCTCTCGAAGGCTGAGAGTTGGACCTATCTCATAATACGCATCTCGGCATCACCCAAATCCCCGACGCTGAGGTCCCCCGAGGCGACCTCCAAGGAGCGACACTTAGGAACGAATCGTATACAGCGCGCTATGACCCTTTTCATCTTAGCAAAGGATGAAAACCTTAGAAACAGATCCGTATCGACACCGTGAACGTTTGACAGGACAACAATTGAGCGCTGTTCAGGAATTTCAATACTAGGTATTAAATTCAGCGGCCAAGCAGCTTCATCCTTGGATAGCCAACACGGTCCACTTTTCCAAATGGGGTTGTTGACAAATTCGCGGGGAAACTGTCCTCTTGACAACGCATCTGCGGGATTGTCCTGAGACGGCACGTGTCTCCACTTTCCATGCTGCGTGTTTTCCTGAATGTGCGAAACTCGGTTCGCAACAAAGGTCTTCAATCTGTGTGGTGAAGTTTGGATCCAATGGAGCGCGATCGTAGAGTCCGACCAAAAGAACTCTTTATCTATCTCAATTCTAAGTGACTTGATAGTGGCTCCGCGCAAATTACCAAGGAGATCCGCCGCGCTCAATTCAAGCCGGAGTAAAGTTACTTTCTTGATTGGCGCTACCCGCGTTTTGGAACAAATCAATCGAACAATGTGGATCCCCGAAAAAGTTGTAGGTCTCAGATATAGCACTGCTCCATAAGCCCTTTCGCTTACATCGCAGAAACCATGTAACCGGACATTGATCGGATCCTCTGCACCTCTACGCCATAAAATCATTTGATATTTGCCGTCCTCGGGGTGTACTTTAACCTGCCTATACATTTTCTCAATGTCGGCACTCAGTACATATCGGTGGGTTCGAAATCTCGTAACGATGGAGAACAAGTCCTCCTGCAGGTTCGGACCAGCGAGAAGTACATCGTTGAGCGAAACGCCAGTACTGCTCTTTGATGAAGCGTTGAAAACAACTCGCAATTTTGTTGTATGGCTGTCACGCTTGAAGACGGGGTGATGTGTAATAAAATATCCTTCTTCGGCCACATCGGAAACAGGGATCTCAGTCATGTGACCAAGCCTCTCATACTCGTCAAGGAAATCCGTATACTCCTCACGCAATTGAGGATCTCGTGCCAATCTCCTTTCCAGTGAATACAGCCTTTTCTTTGCTGTTTGATAAGAGTCACCCAGTTCGCGTTTTCTACTGTTAAACGGAAGCCTAACTATATAACGGCCACTCTCACCCCTCGAGTGCGTCTGAGAGAAGCGTCGTTCGCATGCCCTCTCATCATCGGACAAACGCCTAACGCTCGAGACCTCCTCAATTTCCCAGAGTTTAGCGACCTGGGCATCCAACGAGTCTACCACTAAATTACATGCTATTCGATTTGACGCAGGCTCCCTATCGTGTATAGCTCCCGACGCTATCCAACCAAGACGCGTTTTTTGTAATATCAGCGCATTGCCTAATTTGATCTGAACCACGCATAACAATTGGTAAAATAGTTCCGCTCCTATAAGAGCGTCAATCTCTGAAGGAGTGCAGAATTCGGGATCTGCCAAGGTGATATTTCGGGGAAGATTTAAATCGCAACGGTTAATCGTCTGTGCAGGAAGCGTCTCTGTAATTCGAGGAACCACCAAGAATAACAACTCCGCAGCAAAACGTCCATCCCTTGACTGAAGGATCGTTGCGATAGAATGCTTAATATGCGTTAAGCTTTGATTAAAACCCGACACCGGAATATTAACTTCTCTCTTAGTGAGATTCAGAATACCGCTTAATTTCTCAGTAACAAAGTTAGACTGATTGTGAGACCCGTTATCCAACAAGACTCTACATTTGACAGGCTCTCCGCGGTCATTGAGCATACGCACGGATGCCGTGGCCAAAAGAACTCTCGAAGCGACGACCGCTTGGAGACTTGCAATTGGATTGGCGCTTGCCGCATTAGAGCTACCAGATCCTCGATCAAATAAATCACCTTCAGAGTGAAGAAGGGTGTGATGCTTACGTTTACACTTTCTACACGTACCGTATTTACATTCGTCAACCAAATGATTTGGTCTTAAACAATTGTAGCAGAGCCCCATGGATTTCACCTTGGCAAATCTCGCTTCGCGAGTCATCCTACGAAACTGTTCGCATTGAAATATGTTATGGTTTTGTTTACAAATAGTACACTCGGATTCAGCGTAAACGGTCACAAGGGTCGGCCTCGCCGTTTGCTTCGTATTACCTCGCATATTGCTCGGTCGCAATTGATTTCTCGCCGCGTTATTCGACTGACTCGAATAAACCGAGACTTCCTGACTTACGTTTTCCAAAACATGACAGCGATTTTTTAAAAACTTCCAAAAATCATCAATAGACGGCATATCGGTTCCGTCAAGGGAACGCTCCCATTCTTGATGAGAATTTCGATCGAGTTTTGATGTCAATAAATGAAAAAGCAATGCGTCCCACGATTCGGTCGGTTGACCAAGAGCATGAAGTGCTCGCGTGTCTCTTAAAGCGGCGTCGACCAACGATCTCAATTGTGTTGAAGATTCCTTAGATATTACCGGAAGGTCAAACAGCGCGCGAATATGGCTCTGTATTATTATTCTTCTATTATCGTACCGTTCCACTACGAGAGCCCATGCTACTTCGTAATTTTGTGATGAGGTTTCTAGAGATTGAATTACCTGAGCGGCTTCGTCTATCAACGATGATTTTAAATATTGTAGTTTCTGAACAGGAGAAAGGTTCTCGTTATCATGTACGATCGATTTGAAATTATCATAAAAGCCCATCCATGCCTCGTAATTACCACTAAAAGTAGGCAAGTTAATTGTAGGGAGCTTTATATTCGCTTTCACATTTTGTACAGGAAGCTGGTTTTGAATTATTACATTATCGTTAGTCGCGGTGGGCTTGACAGACGCAAGTCGACGCTGGGCACGCGCCGCCAGTTCAAAATATGCTTCCTCAAAATACGTTCTTTCGTTGTCATCTAATTGTGTGCCCGTAACGGTATCATTTAATCATTTATCAATACTAGTCTGTACCTCGTCAAAGCTATCTCACGTAGTTTTAAATTTTTCTAAACGCTCAATCAATTGCTGTTCATCTGGACGCTCAGACCATTTTTCTAAATAACTCCTGAATCGAGTCAGTTGCCCCTTTATTGCCGCACGTTTCTGTACAAGCGCACGCATCTCGTCGGCCATCGTGTCAGTAATTAAAATTGACAAATATGAAAAAAAAAATGAACTTTCGGTTAACACGCAAATACAAGATACGCTTTGAAATGATATAAATACGCAAATATAAATACAGTTGAATTTCGTCGATATGATTTCGACGTTGTCTTCTGTTTTCGTTGTCCTGTTATCGTGGTGTCTCTCTCGCGCACTCGTGAGCCGCAAGCCTTGTCCTCTACGGTATGCCTCGTGTATGCCTCGTGATCAAGTTTGTGTGTCGTTGTCTCTCTCTCTCTTTCTCTCTCTCTCGTATATTTCGGCGGTCGACTCGTCCCAACGGATATGATTACAAACGAGCGCTGCCGAATTGAAAATTTTCGATTAGATATCTTAATTTTTGTGTGATCTTACCCTTGAGCAAGCCTGGATAGATATCATTCGAATCGCCATGGATTTTCCAGAAGGATCCGGCTTGAAGGACCAGAAGTGTTGGGACGGATGCGCCGTACGTCTTGTGCGCGCACGACGGTCGTCCCTGTAGTGGCAAAGTTTTTACGCTCTGGACCACTTATTTCTTCTTATATACTTTAATGATAGGTAGAAGTAGCCAATACGTTCTGATTATATTAACACCGTTCTATAGTTTATTTCGATTATCACGAGGAATATATGTGTGGCGCGTGCGGCCATGTTACAATGACGATACTGTCTGTGTCGAATTCTGTATAAAGACTACTACAAATGTGGCCTGTGTGCGACCATGGTACAACGACGACTGCTCCGAACGTCTGTCGAGTTCGCTCCGATTCTAGTCGGGAAGATAGCATAGAAAGGGGGGGAGGGAAACGATGGCGCAGGGCCATATGATATCACGCGAAATCCCGACACCATTCCTGTGCTTTTCCTTTAAGTCTGGACCAAATCTTAGCCCACCAAAATCTTAGCAGAATTCTCATCCAATTTATAAGTATTTTTTGTTAAGAAATATAATTTTGAGCAAGCTGTATTATGTTCTTTGTGGAGCTCTCTGTAGCATATCAGTTAGCAATAGTCGTGTTGCGCGCGTCTAAAGAACAGGAAAGGTGACAGGTGGCAATAGTGGGCCTGTCTCGGGGTCTCGCGATTCGGTGCTTCTCGTTGCTCTTTCTCTCTGGTGCGAACTGTGCGTGCGAGCGGATCGTAAGGCCTTGCGAGATAAGTACAGAGAGCTTTGTATAACTGCGTATTATCAATTGCATTAATTTTGCGTGCCAACGAATTTCATTTGCGTTATAGCTTTGTTTGAGTTTCTAACTTTTTGCTCTTAATAATAAAGTAACATTGTATATCTGAACTAGTTATTCGAGTTGATAATCTATCTACCTCTCAAGTTTGCTGAAAATAACTCAAGATTTCAACATTTTTTAATAAATAAACTTGAGCCTTCCAGCGTTCAAAATCGTCACTAGAACCATGGTATTCGCTGAGCAGCTCGCTAATGTTTTTAATACTCATAGTAGTTCTTGATACTGTCGAGGAAATACTTCTAGGAGACGACCGCAACATCTCGTTCTCCCTTCGCAAAAACTCGATTTCCTTCTGCATAAGAGCTTTTTCTCCACATCGCTAACGCAGCTTCTCTTTGATGCCAATCGTTTCCTAACAATGATTGCGTTCCTGACGATTGTTCCCCTTCTTGTTCCTGAGCATCTACATCATCTGCCTGTGCGTTATCTTCGTCTTCACCAACCTCATCCTGTCTGGCCACCACGTCAGCCTGTCTAGCCGCTCTAGCTGCTTCCTCAATCCATGCTTCCGTCGGATCACGTTATTGCATTCGCAAGACAAACTCGGTTTTTCTTACGGAAGTGGCCAAACCATACCGCTGTAAAATATTTTTTAATTGAATCACCGTAAATAAGTGAGGATCCATCCTTCTACGCGGCCTCCCGGTACGCTCGTATGTTCTTTGTTGGGATATTAATGATAACGCAAGAACGAAAGTAACGCAGGAACTTAACACAAGAACGAACGAAACGAGAGTGCTCTTCGTGACGACGACCGTAGGACACGCGAAACGCGAACGCGCGTTCTTCTGTTCACGTGATTGCTTGCTCGTCGTACATGAGCGCTGAATGCTATATATATAGGATTATGTGAACGCTATTGGTCTAGGGATATACGCAATGCCCGTTGGACCCGCTAAGTTTAAGTGCAGGAACTATTTTCCAACATTCTTCTTTCTTCTCGCACGCCAAAACTCTCGATCTTCCCTGAATATGTATATCACTCGCACGCACACAGCAGAGCGAGAAGGCGTCCGATTTCACACGTATTACACTCACACGCACACAGCAGTGCGAGAATCTTCCAGCGGAAAACCTATCTCTTATTCCGCAATCTCCCGAACCGATATTAGTCACTCCACTCCCGTCTAGCCTCGCGTACACATTATGTAATACTCGGCAAAATTCTTTATATACGGGACTTTGAGAAATCCCACTTCTGAAATTGAAGCACGCTTGCTACAACGGGGAATTAATTACGCACGCAGTTTGTTTTTAAATATATTATTTATTCTGGTCGTTAACATCTCCCTTCGACTGTCTCTGTCTCTACGCAACTCTTACTAGCGGACTTCACATTACACGGCGTCTCACTAGTCGTGCGCGCTACACAAATGAGTTTCAAAGAAAACGTCACAAAAAAATTTAGTTTACAATACTTCAACTTTTTTTTTTATAGCGATTGGACTGCACTAGTGCACATTAAATTTGTTGTACACTAATTTAACCTAAGTATAAAAATGATATCTTCTATATATCACATGTCTTGTTTTGTGTACAGCGATTTTAATGTGCACCAGTGCGCACTAGTGCGTCCAATCGAATTCGCTATTAGTAATATAGAAGAACAACTGTTAGAGACTGTAAGAAACAGATATTATATGTTATTGCTTGATTACAGGTAGTAGGTGAAATCTTTCGTCTATTGACAATTTTTTTAAGATGGATGTATGCACATAAAAAAATTTTATTTTACTGCCAAGAAAAGCGAATACTCAGTTTACTTTTTTCCTCGTAATAAGTAATGATTATTTTCAATAAAGAATATTTTCTTGGTAATAGCCTTAAAATATACTTATCACAAATTTTAGAAAAACTCGTATAGTTGAAAAAAGTATTTACATTTTTTCGAAGAATATTATAAAATTGAACTGAAAAAAAGTCAAAGTAATAAGTAAATCAAATTTTTACTGAACTTAATATTCTTCACTGAAGTATTAAATTATTAAGATTTAGAATATATTTTGAATAAATTTGTTATTTATGACAAACTTACGATAGATTTGTGGATATATATAAACTAATAAATTATTTAAAATAAGTGACACTTATTTAATTTAGGTACATATTTTTCTTTGTGTACAAAAATTTATTCTAAGTAAATTTTACTTATTTCAAGTAAATAATAGAGCTCGGAATACCCGGGTATCCGGGTACCCGCCCGTTCGCTCGTTACCCGTTGTATACGAATCTGGACCGGTTCCGCGGGTACCCGGGTAATTCGGGTAATTCGGGTAGCGGGTACCCGTATCGATTTGGGTTCCCGCTACCCGTGTCAATACAGGTACTTGTTATACCCGCGTCAGTACGGGTACCCGTATCGAGGCGGGTATAACAGCGTATGCTACAGACATCTGCGCGGCGTATTACACGGAGACGCGTATACGCAAAGTAATAAAATATAAATTCTCACACGCTTCAAGAATATATTAAATATATGAAAGAATGCTTTTATATTAACCCTCCGTTTTTTCGATACCTTCTTAGTGCATACGTGAGTCTGTCATGTTCAACGCTTCCTATCTTAAAGTATTTTAAAAAATCTGAAAAAATTTATAAAACATCTGTCTACATTGTAGTTGACAATTTTATAATTTTTTGATAACCATTTGTTTATTTAATATTTGATTTTTAATGAACTTTGAATAATATTAGCAAAATTATTACTTACAAAAAAGATATTACGTCTAGTGCATACATGGGTCTGAGATGTCCGTGCGAGACTTGACTTGCTCGGTATTCGGCGATATATTGATTTTTCGTAACAGCTCTGGGTCCCTCTTGAGTCCCTTTTCTCACTTACTTTTTTAGAAATGGAGGCAGGCTTGCCAGTTTTACAGTTACGAGCAGATATTATTTTGGCTCGGACGCCGTAGACCCACGTACACGGAAGGTTAAATATGCATTACACATTATGTGGATAAATAGGTATATGTGTGTAATTATATTTGAAATTTCTATAAATTGCTTTACGTGTAATTTTATATATTTTCTTATTTTACATGCATATATATCTTTCTAAAACCAGTAATATAATTATATATGATATAATACTATCATTATTTTATACAGAGCGCCCCGGGTTTTACCCGATAAACTGCGGGAGCATATTCTACAAGTAAAAATAAGAAAAAAATATTATATGAAGTTTGGCTAGAAATGCTTTATTATAAACAAAGTTATAAACAAATATTGAAACGGAACATAAAATAGGTAATAATGGTTCTCTGACCTCCTCTGACTTAAATTTGGCGAAATCGCCAAATTTAACGCTCTTGATTTTTACTTATGGGGAACTTTAAAAAATAAGAGTCATCAAAATAGGTAATAATTTTTACCTATTTCACGTTCCGTTTCAATAATTATTTACAACTTTGTCATAAAGCATTTCTAGCCAAACTTCATATAAAAATTTTTTCTTATTTGCACTTGTAGAATATACTCCCGCAGTTTGTCGGGTAAAATCCGGAGCACTCTGTATAATATTATAAATTTTATTTTATATATATATATATATCCTATTCTCGTACAAAAAAACTAAAATATTTACATTTTCAGGGGCTAAACAGTTACGTTTTCGTGATACAATATTGCCCGTTGAGGAAAACGCTCTTTCCGAACTCGCGGATGTTGCAGGTATTGCTAAATATTTCCTCGCCAATTCGGCGAGTGTCGGATATTTATTAACTCTTGCCTTCCACCATTTGAGGGATGAGTCATTATAATCAATGGTTATCTCCATTTGATAATGGTCAAGTTGCTTTCGCCAGTTAGTTTGTGTACTTGAAGTACTCTTTTTAAAAATAAAATTTAATGCACTTCCAACCACACGTGTAGTTCTTTCCTCCGGTATATCGGTTGGAGCTAGCGTCTGTAAAAAGTGAAATATTCATTTTATTCAGTCTATTTCTTTATAGTAACTCTTCTTTTTGTTATCTTACTCATTGCAAACATAATGTACGTATAAAACAATCAACAATTAATTATACACACATATATATATATATGTGTGTATAATTAATTGTTGATTTATATATATATACTAGATTTTTCGCCCGCGCTTCGCGCGGGCTCAAAATCTATTCCCCTTTCCCCAAACTCACTCATTAATTAGGAGCACCTTTGATATTCTTTCTCCTCAAACTCTAACCTACATCTCTTTGAATTTTTTTTTTAAAAATAAAAAATAATAGATAATATAATAGATGCAGATTAGCATATTGTCAAATATTTCAAAAACGTATAATCCCTTATATTAAAATCTTTAAATTTTATTTTTGCTCGTGCCTCGCGCGTTTTTACCCTCCGTTGATCCACCATTATTAACTCTCTTTTATTTTCTTTTTTTTTATTTTCTTTTTTTGAAATCATCGAAAAATTAGAAAAATTTGGCACTGGTTTCAAGAAAATCAATTCTTAATAAAAAATTATCCATTAATAAAAAAATAAACTTATCCTCCAAAAATTAAAAAAATTTTGACTCCTATTTCATATATAATTCTTTAAGATTTGGTTAATTAATTCCCGAAAATTGGAAAAATTTTGTAACCGGTTCCCAAAAAAATCGGTAACAAAAAATTATACACTTTATAGCAAACCCTAGGAAATTCTACCTTTATTTCATATACAATTTTTTGAAATTCGATCAATTAACTCCCGAGAAATTTGAAAAATTTTGTAACCGGTTTCCACAAAAATCGGTAACAAAAAATTATCTATAAAAATTATCCATAAAAAAAATTTAGTTTGATATCTCAAAATTTACGGAAATTGGAGCAGAAATCGGAAACCTTTTTATTATTAGCAATTTTTCTATAAACTCATCGTAGCCATCCTGAAAAAATTAGAAAATTTTGAAACCGGTTTCCAAAAAATTGATTGTGAAAAATTATACACATCTTTGCCATCCCCGAAAAATTAGAAAAATTTGGGCATTGTTTTTAAGAAAGTAACGAAAAATTATTTTTAAAAAAATTTAGCTAATATCTCAAAATTTGAGGAAATTAGAACAATCACGTACCTACATTTTTTTAAACAAAAATCGAAAACCTTTTTAGAAAAATTGAAAAAACTTCGTAACCGGTTTCAAGAAAATCAATTCATTAATGAAAAATTATCCATTAATAAAAAATTAAACTTATCCTCCAACAATATTAAAAAAATTTTGACACGACTGCTATTTCATATATAAATCTTTAAGATTTGGTCAATTAATTCCCGAAAAATTTCAAAAAATTTGTAACCGGTTTCCAAAAAAATCGGTAACAAAAAATTATACATTTTATAGCAATCCGGGGAAATTCTACCTTTATTTCATATGTAATTCTTTAAGATTCAATTATTTTCCGAGAAATTGGAAAATTTTGTAACTGGTTTCCAAAAAGATCGGTAACGAAAAATAATACACTTTATATCACTCCCCAGAAAATTCTACCTCTATTTCATATACAATTGTTTGAGATTCGGTCAATTAATTTCCGAAAAATTGGAAAATTTTCTGATACCAATTTTCCCAAAAATCGGTAACGAAAAATTATACACTTTATGGCAATCCCCGGGAAATTCTACCCCTACTTCATATAATTTTTTAAGATTTGGTCAATTAATTTCCGAAAAATTGAAATAATTTTGTAACCGGCTTTCAAAAAGATCGGTAACAAAAAATTATACACTTTACAGCACTCCCCGGAAAATTCTACCCCTGTTTCATATATAATTCTTTTAAATTCAGTCAATTAGTTCCCGAAAAATTAGAAGAATTAGAAAAATCGGTTTCCAGAAAATCGGTAGCAAAAAAATGGCCACGACATTTTCATCCCCGGGAAATTCTACCCCTGTTTCATATACTTTTAGTAAAAATTCGGTCCACTAACGAATGAGTAGTTCGCGTACATACAGACAGACAGACGTGACTTATATATATAGATATATATATATATATTTTTTTACCTGTAATTCTTTCTTGATAAAGTCTTTTATCTTTATTCTCTCCGTTTCGAATTGTTCGGCTGTTAAGTCTTTGTAGCGAGGATCGAGGAAGCTTGCAATTTGACGCACGCTGATTTTCTCGTTTGATTGTAATTCCATATCAAAGCGCCTAATCAGTGATTGACGTAATATTTGTTTGAATGTCGAAATATAGTCGTCGTCCAAAACTTCTTCTATCAGATGATTATCTATGATTCCTCGTATTACCAGACGAACCAAAGATATTGTGACTTCGGATGAAGAGCAAAATACAGTGGTTGCACATTGGAGAGGTTTCAGAAGCGTCACCAGTTTTTCTATAGTCAACCATTCAATTGCAGTGATTTCTAAGTTTTGAGCCTGCCTCGGTTTTGTTATAGATGTATCATTTAATACCGCCAAAATAGGAGTTCTATTTTTTTGTAAACGTTCACACATATAATAAGTTTTTTGTCCTCCGACGTTTTGCAGTGTTTCCACACCCAACTTCTTTTAGGCATTATCTTCTAATTAAATAATGAGCACACAAATGATACACAAGCTTCGTATTCGTAGAAACGCTTTCCTTAGATGTTCAAACATATGTTTGAAAAAAAATATATATAAAAACAAACTCTGACAGAGGATATAGATTATTATTGTTATTGTAAATAGAGTTCTTAGTAAGAAGTTCATATTTCTGTCTGTTTTCATACATCGCCCAATATCGGTATTGTACCGTTATTGTACTGACATCGGTAGGAGTTACTCTCGAGAGCTCGAACATCTAAGGAAAGCGTTTCTACGAATACGAAGCTTGTGTATCATTTGTGTGCTCATTATTTAATTAGAAGATAATGCCTAAAAGAAGTTGGGTGTGGAAACACTGCAAAACGTCGGAGGACAAAAAATCTGCCTTCTGCAACATTTGCGATGCTTCCTTCGAATATTCAGGATCGACGAGTTCGTTAAATAAACATTTAAAGGCTATACATTTAAAGGCTATACA
The DNA here is from genome assembly GCF_030848805.1 of Temnothorax longispinosus. Lineage (NCBI taxonomy): Eukaryota > Metazoa > Arthropoda > Insecta > Hymenoptera > Formicidae > Temnothorax > Temnothorax longispinosus. The sequence goes on from NC_092369.1 coordinate 4,034,702, forward strand.
TTGTATGATAAGGAATAAGAATGATCCAATAAATCGTAGCGAGCAACTGCAGGATCATAGCGAGACTAGGTAACTGTTAATATTTATTTGAAAGTTGCATGTAAGAATTTAATATATATCGAAGCGTGATTATTTATTTAACGGCTTAATATAATCACGCTTCGATATATATTAAATTCTTACATGTGATTTTAAACACACACACACACACACACACACACACACACACACCAATATATATATGTGTATAGAAAAGAAATTGTTTGATAAAATGTGGCTGATAATTTATTTCGTTATTCGATTGTATTATTAATCATAGAGTATCATTTATATATATTTACATGTTCTATATTTTATATTGTTTTTAATCTTGTATAAATAATTAGAAGCTAATTTATATAACGTTCCATACACAGAAATGATCTGGAAAAATCCTCTGACTCTTCAAATACAGATTGTGCGCGAACGGTCGAAGGAGTCGCGGGAAGGAAGGAATTAATTCGTAGAAAGTCTTCTGTTGTGAAATGTCTATAATACAAGAATGTACATTATTTACAAGTATTTAATACACACGACCGACGGCTATTCCCGCGCGTGAAAATAAGAACTTGATGATCGTAAGCAACGGATATGCGAGTGACTTTACTTTAACACGCTCGTTCCGAGAAACTTTCGTCGATTGCGGGCTCGCGCGCGAAGGTCCGGGGTTTTATTCCCACGACTTCCGAATTTTCTCGAATCCTCCGGACCCCCGGTAACGAGCCGAAAATTCAGCTGAGCCAATCCGCTGTCGGCGTCTCGAGAAATTAGTATTGACGCACGTCACGCTGAACTTGAGGCCGGCCACCGATCAGCTGTTTTGAAATATTATTTGCTCGCTTTGTCCCGGGGTATGCCTCGCGCACCGAGTCCTCGAGACAAAGGAGCGAGTAAATATAGGCCACAGTGGAACTCTGTTTTTCTGCCCTTCAAGTGTATACTAGGAAATATACAGATATTTCTGCGAATTTGGTCGACTTTACTCTGAAAGGCAGAAAAACCGAAATTATTTCGAAATAGCGATTTTCTTAGATTCGTGGTGTAGATTCGCCGACGCTGGTTTTTGTTCGATCGCGAACATTCCGCCCGCCTCGTATGGTGCAACCTACGAATGATACTGTGGTAACGTCGCAACCGAACACGCGCCGAGAACGTGAACGCGCTTGGCTGAACGCGATGGAACGCAAGTACGTCTCGCAATACAGGCGAGGGGATATGATGTGCGTTTAGAGTTTACGCTTCTCGCCTTCAGCGAGCTCACAATGAGCACAATATTAACGATAACTTTACAAAGCAATATTTTGTACAAAGCAACGAAAATTATTAAGAAAAAAATAGCATGAAAATTTGACCGTTAGTATGTACCGGGAGTGTACTTAGCGGACGTCATCCTCAGGCGCGGCGCTCACGGGGAGGAGAACGAGCTTACTCACGGGCCGGGTAAAGCGCGAGGTAGCCGTTCGAACGGAGACTACGCGGACGTGGCCGTCTCCCCCGGGGTGCAGCTCCTCGATTCTCGCTAGAGGCCATTTCGTCGGTGGGGTCGTTTCGCTCCTCAGGAGGCACAATCAGCCGACCTGAATTTCCTCGCTAGCTTTGACCCATTTTGGCCGGTGCGCCAGCGTGTGGAGATATTCCTTTGACCACCGGTCCCAGAATTGATCCCGAATTCTTTGCAGCAGCTGCCACCGGGAGAGACGGCTCGTTGACTCCTCGGCTAGAGACGGCTCGGGTACTGCATTGAGTGCTGAGCCGATGAGGAAGTGGCCCGGCGTCAGCGCGGCTAAGTCCTCCGGGTCATCTGATAGGGCTTGGAGCGGGCGTGAGTTCAAGCACGCTTCGACTTGCGCAAGGACGGTGGCCATCTCCTCGTACGTTAGTTTCGTTTCGCCTATGACCCGCCTCAAGTGCAACTTCATTGATTTCACGGCGGCCTCCCAAATTCCGCCGAAGTTAGGCGCCGCCGGAGGGTTGAAATGCCACTGTATGCTCTCCTCTGCGACGCGTGCTGCGATTCGTCGGCCTTCCTGGTCGCTAGCGGAGACCAAGGCTTTCAGCTGAGCGTCGGCTCCGACGAAGTTCGTCCCGCAATCGCTATAAAGCGCGCGACACAGGCCTCGGCGGGCGACGAATCGGCGTAGGGCGGCCAGGAACGCCTCCGCGGAGTAGTCCGACGCCACATCTAAATGAACGGCTCTGGAACTCAAACAAATAAAGACAGTAATAAATGCTTTGGCTGCGTGGTGTCCTCGGCCTTTGGACGTCCGCAGCCATACTGGATCGGCATAGTCGATGCCCGTGTTGAGAAACGGGCGAGATGGGGTCACCCTGGGCGGCGGCAGGTCCCCCATGAGCGGCTGCGGCGAAGCCGCCCGCCATCGCAGACAGATTAAGCAGCGGTGGATGCAGCTCTTTACAAGTGAACGACCTCGAGGTATCCAAAACTCCTGCCGGATGGAACTCAGCGTCATTTGCACACCTCCGTGCAGCGTCCGTCGATGGTGAGCTTCGATGACGAGCCGCGTGAAATGTGACTCACTCGGCAGGATCATCGGGTGCTTTGCGTCGGGAGCTAGGAGGGCGTGCCGGAGTCGCTCACCCACTCGCAGGATCCCTTGCTCGTCTCGAAGCGGGTTTAGCTTAGCGAGGCTACTGCGTGCCGGCAGCTGCTCGCCCTTTGAAATCGCTCTCAGCTCCCCGCTAAATGCTGCTTCTTGCACCACTCGGATCCAGCCACGCCGGGCGTCATCGAGCTCGGAAAACCGGAGTACGAGCGGGGCTTCGAAATCGATTTGAGAGTCAGCGACGGTCCTCTGCCGGGGCAATCGCCGCAGCCAGCGACGGCACCAGGCCGTCCGTCGTAACAGTCGTGTCAGGGAGGAACATCCCGTCAACTCTGAGGGCTCGTCGATCTTCTCCGCGGACGTGGCCGTCGCGTGCACAGCCGTTCGCCGATCCGGCAGGCTAGCAGGAAGCTCGGTCTCCGGAAGGGCGGTCCACGGGCTGGATTCGGTCCTCAGCCATGATGGGCCGCGCCACCAGAGCGGGTGGTTTACCAGCTCTGCTGAAGATATGCCGCGCGAAGCGCAATCGGCGGGGTTCTCTCGCCCGGGAACGTGGTGCCAGATTGCGTCAGGCAGCGTCGTCTGGATTTCGCTTACCCTATTGGCTACATAGGTTTTCCAGGCCGATGGATGTCCGCGGATCCAGCCCAGCACAACCTTGGCGTCCGACCACAGATGCGAAGGGACATTCCTTGCTTCGAGGACTCGCTGAACGTGAGCCACTAGTCGCACAAGCAAGGTCGCGGCGCTCAGTTCCAAACGCGGCAAGGTCACCTGTTTCAGCGGGGCAACCTTCGTTTTTGCCTCGAGCAGCCTCACTTCCACTTCTCCGTCTCCTCTCTCGACTCGCAAATAGATGACGGCGGCATAGGCTCGCTCCGAGGCGTCAGCAAAGCCATGGAGCTCCAGCCGGCAGCCCTCGTCCCCGCTCGTCAGCCAGCGCGGAACGCGGATGGCTTCCAGGGAGGGCAGATCAGACTGGAATGCTCTCCAGTTTTGCACATCTTCTTCCGGGAGCGGCTCGTCCCACTCAATCCCCAGCAACCACGTGGACTGGAAAAGGATCTTCGCGCGCACCGTGGCCGGGGCGAGCCACCCCAGTGGGTCGAATAGTCTTGCTGTCAGCGAGAGGACCGTTCGTTTTGTGAACGTTTCTGTCCGGATCAGCTGAGTCGTATACGAGAATTGATCGTCGTGCGGATGCCACCGCAGGCCCAAGGTCAGATGGCTCTCACCCGGTTGCCATCCCCGAGGCTCCTTCAGTAGACGATCCTCCACCGGCACGTCCTCCAGGAGGGTCTCGTCATTGGCGGACCACTTTTTCAGCGGGAAGCCGCCCGCCATGCAGATCCGCTCCAACTGTCTCCGTTTCTCTAAAGCGGCAGCCAGCGTTTTCGCTCCGGAGATCACGTAGTCCATGTAGGTGTCCTCCTCCAGGACGCTTGCTCCCTCCGGAATGCTTCTCATCCTCGGCAAGCTGGTGCGTCGTACGAATTGCTTGGTGTGGAGAGCAGGCCAGGCCGTACGTAACAGTGGTGAGCCAATACTCTAGTATAGGCTCTCGTGGATCGAACCGCCAGAGAATCCGCTGCAAGTCCACATCCTCCTGATGGACGTCAATCTGCCGGTACATCTTCTCGATGTCCGTGGCAAAGACGAATCGATGGCGGCGCCATCGTAGAAGAACGTCCGTCAGCGCAGGCAGCAGGTTGGGTCCGACCATCAGGCGCTGATTCAATGAGTCCCCGGACGGGACTGTAGCTGAGCCATTGAAGACTACTCTCAGCTTGGTCGTAGAGCTCGTCTCCCGCAGAACGCCGTGATGCGGCAAGTAACACACGCGAGCGCTAATCAAGTCGTCGCCGCGGACTGGCACCATATGCCCCAGCTCGGCATACTGCTTCATGAAATCCACGTACGCGGCCTGGAGGTCGGCATCCCGCGCGAACCGACTCTCCATGCTTCGAAGCACTCGCTCAGCTACGCGACGCGTTTCGGAGAGGTCCGGCAACGGCGAGATGAGAGGAAGGCGCACTACATAGCGTCCATCGGGCCGTCGCGAATGCGTCCGGACGAAATGTTCCTCGCACTCAGCTTCCTCCTTCGTGAGAGCCACCGCGCTCGACGGAACTTCCTCCTGCTCCCAAAACCGGCGCACCACGCTCACCAGATCTTCCTCGATCCGGCATTGGTGAGTGTACGCGACGTGTCCGGAAACGGAATCAGCGATCACTCCCGAGAGGATCCACCCCAACGTCGTGTTCTGGGCGACCGGTTCGCGAGGCCCTCTCTTCCGGAGCCCCGCACGGAGTATCGACGCGTAAATGTCGGCGCCGAGAAGTACATCGATCGGATCTGAAGAGCAAAATTCTGGATCTGCTAATTCCAGTCCGCTAAGGTGCGGCCAAGTAGCCGCTCCGGCTTCGATGCCACCGGCATACACGGTGAGCCGCGGGAACACGAGAGCGGATATGGTAAACGCACGTCCTTCGCTCCGCGAGGACAGCGTCATCGCAACTCGACTTCGGGCTACTCCCGTTTGCAGCCCGCCGATTCCGAAGACGTTCACCGCGACCGGAAAGCAAGGCAGTCTCAATTGTTGCGCGAGTCGCTCCGAAATCATCGACGATTCCGAGCCTTGGTCTATCAAGGCTCGCGCGGTGTGCCAGGCACCGTGGCGATCGGCTACGCGGACGCGAGCGGGGGCAAGAAGCACCGCCACAGACTTGACGGGCGAATCCGTTGCTACGTGCGACACGCGTCGTGGAGAGACGAATGATGGCGCGCCCCACACGCGTAACAGTTTTTCTTCACGGCGCAGTCATCTAATTTGTGCTTCCCGAGGCAATTCACGCACAACCCGTTATCGTCGACGTATTGCTTCCGCTCGACGGCCGTCTTTTTCTTGTAATCGTCGCAGAACATGAGTATGTGCTCTTTCTGGCAGAGAGAGCAACGGCCACGCTTTGCTTCACCCTTGCCATCCTGCTTTCGAGCGAGGTGACTCCGCGTCGATTTCTGCGTTCCGTCGCTCGCCTTGTTCGCGGCACTATCGGCTTTTACGGGGAGCATCGACTCCAACGTATGTAACCGGCGATCGAGGAATTGTTCGAGCAATACATACGACGGAGGCTCGCTCGCGGCACTTATGGAATTTTCCCACTCGCGACGCGATTGCGGATCTAAGAGTTCGACAGCGAGATAGACGAATAGATCCTCGCTGCGGCTAATCGCCCGACCGATACTGTCTAATGAGCTGACCGTGGCTTTTAGAGTCTAAGATCTTCCCGTGCTATGGAAGATCTTACGCAACTCGACGGCCGACTCGCCCTTCATCTTCGGTAAGGCGATGAAATTAGCGAGATACGCGCGCACTAGTAATCGCTTATTTTCGTAATACGCACTCAGAGTTTTCCACGCGCGCTCATAATTTTCGCCCGTCGTTGGCACATTGCGAATAAGAAGGTCAGCCTCACCTTTCAAGCAGGATTTCAAATAATGGAGTTTCTCCACCTTCGTTGTATCTGAGTCCTTCCCGATAATGGACAGGAACAAGTCGCGGAATGAAGGCCAATCTTCGTACTTTCCGGAGAAATGCGGCAGCTGTATACGAGGCAGAGTAGTGCGGGGAGTCGACTCCGCTGTGCCGGCCGCTCCGGCGGCCTCGGCGGTGCTCTTCTCCTTGGCCTTCAGGATGCGGATGGCGTCTAAGAACGCTCCTTTCTGCTGCAGGAAGGCTTCCTCGGCTACCCCCGGCAAGTCTTGCTTCCGGTAGTCGAGCTTATCGAGAGCCTCCTGCGATTGTTGGAGCAATTGATCATTTTGCGCTTCGAATTTCGCCCAGTTCGCTTCTAGAGCTTGAAGGCGCGCTTCGGCCAGCCCCAACGTGATCTTCGTCGGCCCCGACTTCTTGAAGTTTTCGTACGCGCGCGAAATGCGGCCGTACAGCTCGTTTTGGGAGCGGACGATTCCCTCTACTTCGTGACTCATGTCTTCTACCCGGCGGTCACTCGAAGCGCGAGAAGCTCACCAGGATCCTCACTCACACAATTCACGAATACCAATCAAGCAGATCCGGCTCGAAGGACCATTAAATGTGCGCGAACGGTCGAAGGAGTCGCGGGAAGGAAGGAATTAATTCGTAGAAAGTCTTCTGTTGTGAAATGTCTATAATACAAGAATGTACATTATTTACAAGTATTTAATACACACGACCGACGGCTATTCCCGTGCGTGAAAATAAGAACTCGATGATCGTAAGCAACGGATATGCAAGTGACTTTACTTTAACACGCTCGTTCCGAGAAACTTTCGTCGATTGCGGGCTCGCGCGCGAAGGTCCGGGGTTTTATTCCCACGACTTCCGAATTTTCTCGAATCCTCCGGACCCCCGGTAACGAGCCGAAAATTCAGCTGAGCCAATCCGCTGTCGGCGTCTCGAGAAATTAGTATTGACGCACGTCACGCTGAACTCGAGGCCGGCCACCGATCAGCTGTTTTGAAATATTATTTGCTCGCTTTGTCCCGGGGTATGCCTCGCACACCGAGTCCTCGAGACAAAGGAGCGAGTAAATATAGGCCACAGTGGAACTCTGTTTTTCTGCCCTTCAAGTGTATACTAGGAAATATACAGATATTTCTGCGAATTTGGTCGACTTTACTCTGAAAGGCAGAAAAACCGAAATTATTTCAAAATAGCGATTTTCTTAGATTCGTGGTGTAGATTCGCCGACGCTGGTTTTTGTTCGATCGCGAACACAGATTCTTCCCCGTCTATAAATATAGATGATCCTTCGTTATCTTCAAATTATTCAAATAGGGTAGACCGGGGACAAAAGTAACATTTTGAGTTTAAGATTTTATAACAGTTAAAATATAATATCTACGTAAAAAAGACCTGTACCTTTAGATGTAGAATTTATTTGACTACAAAATTTTCTTGTGCTGAATTCAGTAATGTAACTAGGAAAAAAGTTATTATTGTTTAAAGAATATGAGGAATACTGTTACAACCGTGCCAACCCACGGGACAATTGTAACAGCAGAGGGGAACGATTGTACCACATCATCTATAAACAAAATAATGGTTATTTAGTAAGTTTATGTAATCAATCTTACGAATTTTCTATAAAAAATGCAACTTTAATGATAAAATAATTTGTTACATGACAATATCAGTATTTTTACATTATAGCAAACAAAAACAAATAATACTGTTTTCTCAACTGAAAGATTATTTATAATCATATATATTTAAAGGGTTAGGTTAAGTTGAAGTTGTCCCCGAGCAACGGGGACAATTGTAACGCTACAACTGTTCTCAGGCATTGATGTTACAATTGTCCCCTAATGATATTTTATGATTTGAAGTAAATTTTTTACATAAATATCTGGATGAAAGTCAATCGTATTATGTAAATCATCAACATAAATAATCACTAAAACATATAAAAATAAAACCTTATACCTTCGGCATAAAGAAAGAAAAATATTTCATATTTTATGCACGTAAGAAAACTTACTTCAGGAAGGAAAAAAGTAACTTCTTCTCCTGCACACGTGCACGTTCCGCGAGGGGCGGCAATGAACTAAGGAACAAATGCCTCTCTATCTGGCGGATCTCGCCTCGCGGTCATACACACGTACCTTTTATAGTTTAAAAAATATTCACGATGTTACAACTGTACCCTGTTACTTTTGTCCCCGGTCTACCCTACAGGTAAGATAAAGTAAGATTTTTAAAATATTATTGTATTTAAAATAATATTTAAAAAATAATGCATGAATGCAATGTGTTATTTGTATTGTATATAAATGTATATACGTGTGTGTGTAATATAGATGACATAAGACAGCCACGGCGTAAGAAAAAATATAAGAGAGATAATGCAGTATGCAGCGCAGATCGTCAAGAAGATATATCTAAATCGCTAACTTGTCTAATTATTACAAATCAATTGCCACTTTCATTTGTTGAAAGCAAAGGATTCCGAAATTTTATGGCTACTATAGAAGCTGGATATATGGTACCTGCAGCAAGAACAATTCTATCGCGATTGCAGTTAAATTATGATGAAATAAAAGCATTCCTGCAGCACAAGATGCAACATCAAGGCGCCAATATATCATGCACCACGGATATTTGGACATCTCTCTCACAAGATTCTTTCTTATCCTGTACGGCACATTATATAGATAAAGAAAAATGGGAATTAAGTAATCACACTTTATGTACAATAGGATTAGAGGAACTACATACAGCTGAGAATATAGCTTTAGGACTAGAAATGATATTCTTCTATTGGAATTTAGAAGAACAAATTTTTGCCATAGTACACGACAATGCATCCAATATGATAAACGCTGCAGAAAATCTTCAAAATATAAATGAACATGTTAACTGTGCGGCTCATACCCTACAACTAGCTGTGAATGATGCATTACAATTAGAAAATATAGCATATGTTATACAGAAAGCACGGAAAATTGTTGGACATTTCAAACATTCTACATTAGCAATGCAAGAGCTACACAAAACTCAAATAAAATTCAATCTGCCGCAAGAGACATTAATTCAAAGCTGTCCTACAAGATGGGATTCTACTTATTATATGTGTGAACGTTTACAAAAAAATAGAACTCCTATTTTGGCGGTATTAAATGATACATCTATAACAAAACCGAGGCAGGCTCAAAATTTAGAAATCACTGCAATTGAATGGTTGACTATAGAAAAACTGGTGACGCTTCTGAAACCTCTCCAATGTGCAACCACCGTATTTTGCTCTTCATCCGAAGTCACAATATCTTTGGTTCGTCCGGTAATACGAGGAATCATAGATAATCATCTGATAGAGGACGTTTTGGACGACGACTATATTTCGACATTCAAACAAATATTACGTCAATCACTGATTAGGCGCTTTGATATGGAATTATCCCGGGAAAAAATGTTTATATACAATTTTATCTAATTATATCATATTATATATAATCATATATAATCATATATAATAAGATCTATTTATGTATTCATTTATATGCAATTATATCAAAATATTTATAACTCCATATCAAATTATGCAACATTATATTACAATTCTTTTCTGAGTAAATAATTACATATAATTATATCAAGATATGCATAACTCCACATTGAATTATACAATATTATATTAAAACTCTTTCTTGAGTAAATAATTATATATAATTATATCAAAATATTTATAACTCCATATCAAATTATGTAAAGTTATATTAAAAGTTTTTTTCGTGTAAATAATTATATGTAATTATATCAAAATATTTATAACTCCATATCAAATTATGCAAAGTTATATTAGAATTTTTTTTCCAGTTGAGATACATCAAATTATATACAAACTTATATATAATTGCGCCAAATTAGATATAATTATATATATATATATATATATATATATATATATCTGTATTTTAATGGTTGATTGAAATAATAAATAATAAATTCACGTAAAAAATTTGTAGTATAGAACAATGTAATTTTATTTTCATATGTATGCGTGCGTACACATATATTTTATTGTTCACATAATAGAATTTATTAAATTTGGTGTGTTACAAATATAATCACCTACTTTTACAACTTTATTAATGGTTTTAATGTCCATTAATTTTAATATGAGATATTGATCATCTATTTCTACAGGCAATATATACTTTACTTGCTTCCGTAATTCTTCATGATAGAATATTTTAGTATGAATAATTTTAAATTTCCGCAAAACAATGTACATAATATTATTAGCTTTTATAAAAAATCTTATCATGCCATATATTGTAGAATCAGAAGAATTGTTTGTTATTTGTACTGTATAACTATTAGTTTTATTGTGTCTAGAATAAATTTCAGAAGTAAATGTCTCATTTTTTATGTTTGCTCTGCCATAAATAAGAAAATCCCCAGCCAATACTTGACTTAAGAAGTTTTTATCTTGCTCTGTCAATAGCAAATCTGAAATATTTTTATCTAAACACTCAACGAATTTTTTTTCTTTATGAAGAATAATTTTATTCTTTAAAATAGTCACGCCGTAAAGTATAGATAAATTATTAATAATTTCTTGACCTATATTCTTTGATGCGTGTGATAAACTCGCTATTATTCCATTATAATTTTCAAATGGAAATGCTGAAGTAGCCCATAAAGGACCCCAACGTTTAACGCAAATACCAAGATGCAATAACTGATGCACATTATATGTAAGTTGTCTATCATTATAAAGATCTGGAATTTGCTTCACAAACATTTTTAACATAAATTCTGCATCTTCAATATTAAGTAACGTTATATCGCGCTTTAGTAAAATAAATATAGACATAACAAGCAAAAGCCAATGTTGAAAATATTGTGTAGGCAAATAATTCTTTAAGGTAGGAACGGAATAATATAGAAGCCAATTGTAATATTCTGAAGCTTTATAAAAGTGTATTAAATTAAGACTTCTTGGTAATCGATTAAATGTATCTGGAGGTTTAATTTGTAGTAAATAATTATTCATTTCATTTAAATATTTTTTTATACTCCAAGGCCCATCTTTTTGCAACCATGTATTTAAAAACTGTTTTACAGTTCCAAGTAACACAGAATGCATATGTTCTGGAATTACACAAGTTCCAAGATCTAGAAACGGAAGTACAGAAATAATAGTTGGTCCTTTTACACCTTTAGCATTGGCAACATTTTTTCTAAATGCTATTTGGCTTTGTTTAATCATTCTTTCATTAGTTCTCAATGTACAGCCATTTTCTACAAAAGGATAGATACGAATAGTTTTTTTGCCTTCAATTCTCAAACATTCTTGTGTTTTAATTTCACAGATATTACAACCGTACTGCCCATTAAAATTATATGTATTTAGTATTTGTGCTCTTGCAGGCGCATCAGCTATTATTAATGGTACAACAATTTTTGTATTATAAGCCAATTTTGTTTGAGGATGAAGCCAATTTATTCCATCTTCAAAACATTTACGTAATTTTAAACAAAAAGGTTGTAAAAAAGTATTCATTACTGGTTTTTGATTATCGTACCATAATCCACCTATAATAATGAATTGTTCTCTCAGATGTTGAGGTAATTCCATTATTTGAAACATTAGAGGCCAACAATTACTTTTTGAACTTTTTGACAAAGATAAGCCGTCAGTATTTAACATTAATGTGAGATCATATTCTCCTCTACTTTGTCGAAAGTTAACCCTTTTGTATTCCGATCCATCTGTTATATCTGAAATTTTAAATCCGTTATTTAAGTCATTTTTCTGAAATGTTTTTAATATTTTAGCTAAATTCCTACATTCAAAAAGACACTTAATTTGTTCCATTATATCAATTTCAAAAAAAAAAAGAATTTTTGCTTATTGAACACAATTTGCACACTTCTGACGCAGTATTTACTGCTAACATACATTTCTTACAATAGAAATGTTTAATAACAATAAAAGGAGGAACAATATTTTTAACATAAGAAAATAATTTATGTAAAGTTTTTGGCATCAAATTTGGCTGGGGAAGCATATTATTTATGACTATTAGCATATCCTTTAAGTTGGATTTTGTCATCCTATGTTTGATATAAAGATTTATTAAATTGTAAACTGTTTCATCAACAGTTTGAGCACTATCATTAAATAAAACATTCTTATTATTACTATAAGGAGTGCAAAATGTACTTTCATTAAAATCTGTATGATGCTCATCATATAATGATTTGCATACATCAATTGCATTATAATTTATATCATCTAACACCGCAGTATCATCTTCATAATCATGATTATCATCGACCAAATCATTTATAGATTCGTTTTCAGAATCAGATACCTCATCTATATAAATATCGCTACAACTTCTGGAGCTTAAATGATTATCTTCATGACTTATATTCGAAGCTTGTGTAAAATTTTGTTCATTAGTCTCATTGCCACTTTCATGTATATCAGGAATTGATAGTGCAATTTTTTTATCCCATCGTTGACGGTTTCTAACAGGAATCTATTTGCATAAAAATATTTCTATTATAATTTATAATGTTCATCTTTTAAACATAATATAGAAAATATAAAAATAGTTTTTATACATACCGGAACATTTATATTTTCTTCCCACAGTTTATATCTTTTTCGTGGAAGTGTATATTCACTGGCCATTTTGTATAAATATATAAAATTTTCCAAAAATATTGCATTTCTACAAAAGCACACAAAGCAATAACATATGCGTTAACGCGTTAATTTAATCATGTTTTTATTATAAATTATAATTATAATTAAGCTATAATATTTATATAATTTAATTAGACAACCTTTAAAATATTAATTAAAAAATATTAATTAAAAAATAATTTTAATTTTTTAATGCAGTATTATTTGCTATAAAGTTATTCGTCAATTATCTCAAACATTTGGTGTATCGTTAATCATATCGAATATATTTGGCGTTGCAATTAACATTGAACGAGAGAGACATATACTGTACCGTTTACAATTGTCTTAACTGAAGCTCTCTATTAGCGTTTTTTAATGAAAAAACTTATATAGTATGTACAAGTGCAACACTTGTGCGCACTGAGAAAATGTTATAAATTAATAGCGCTAAATAATTTTTTGCATATACACCATTGTAATTTTCCTATTGCGCAGAAACCTAATCCAGACAGGAGACCAGTAATATGTATAGAAATAAGATATATGCCACACGTAACAATCGAGAACCGTGTCGCGCAGAGCGTTCTGCGCAGCACGTGTACGCGGTTCTCGATTGTGTGTGTGTGATCCGCGGCTTACTTTTTCTCAACGTCCCTACCGCAAAGGAACTCAACGCGCGAAGTATATTGTAAAATATTCGATAACGGTACACCACGTGGTGAACTATCTCGAGTTTCTTATTAACATATTTCATGCAACTGATGTTTGTTGAAAATGTTTATTTTGTATTGTGCTAGCGATAATTCCTACAGTTGTGTGGAAAATGAAAACGTTATTTTTAACGAAGAAAATATTAACAAGGGTGATGAAGTGATATTTACTTATAATAATAAACAATATACTGGAAAAGTGATAGATTATTCAGGTAAAGTTAATTTAAATCTATATACGTCTGTTATGAAATTATTATTCACTATATACATGACTCAATTACAATAACGCTTCTATAAATAAAGAAATTTTATAGGTTAGAGAGTGACTTATTCATTATTATTGTATACAATTTCTAATAACTTTCTAAAAAACTATTACAGATAATAAATGTTACTTGGAAAAACAATTCGATAAGTTGAAATTGATGGAAAAAGCTCAAAAAAGGAATTATAATAAGGAATCAAATAAAACAGAAATGTTTCTTCGTAAAAGAAGGAACATAGAATCATCGTCGTCTTTATGCACATCATCAAAATTAGCTAATACTAAAAGCAAAAATAATACTAAAAAGGTACGTTATAATTTAATATATTATATTGTTTATATTGCGATTTATAAATTGTTAATTGCAAAATTTTAGGTCTTAAGAAAAATGCAGAGGACATCAAATTCTGCAGTTTTTGATGTATTGAATAAATGTAGTAATTCAAAACTACCTGATAACAATGCTAGTAATAGCAATAATCATGCTAGTAATAGCATGATAGATTTATCGAGTTCAAGTACAATGATTGATGATGACTACAATACTTCACAAGATAATAAAAAAATGGTGGTTTTTAAATAATACATTATTTTAATCAGAATATTATTTCTTATTACTTATAAATTAAATAATGGTTTGTGAAATCTTTACAGGATCATAGTCCGACAAAGGAAGAATTGAAAAAAATGCTTTTTGAAACCAGAAAACAGTTAGAAGAAAAATCTTGTGAGTTTGCTACATACTGAAATTTAAATTATAATATAAATTATATAAATTACGTTAATATTATCAATATACAATGTATGTATAATAAGTTTATATTTCACATCTGTTTAGTTTTAAAGGAGATAGATAAAGATTCCTGTCAGTTAAATCCATCACAGAACATTAACAATCTTGAAATGGAAATAGAAAATAACTCAGATACGCAATCTGAAATTACAAATTCTGTTGATAATACTGTTGATGAGAATGTTGATAATAATATAGAAAATCTTGAGGACGATAGTGATATTGAAATAGAAGAATTTGAAGATACAGATACTCAGTTATATGGAAAGAACTTCGAGCCTAAGGTATAAATATTCTAAATGAGATTATTTTATTGTAAATATTAATTTAATTTTCCAGATTCCATAATATTTCATAAATGTATAGTCACACAGTAAATTATTTATTAAACAGAAAAAAAATTGATTGCAGATGGTACACTTAAAGAATAATTTCTATTGTAGAAATGCAATATATTATGCAGCTTTAGGGAATTGTCACAGATCATCACATATTGTTAGGAGACTGTTAACAGGAGTGTTTAAAAAAGAAGCACTAATTAACTGTACTCTGACTGGGCAAACTCCTAGATCACAAGGAAAAAACCGGCAAAATGTTAAAGTCTCATGCTTACATCCTGTTGCAATTAACGCAATAGTTGGTAAATAATAATTTTGTTTTATTATTATAATAATCTTAATCATAATAAATAAAAATTCTAATGTTGCAAACAATATTGTTATAAATTTGTTATAGATTCTAAAATTTTTAATTCTAAATTCTAAAATTATATATATATAACAGATATATACATTTTCAGATTTTTCTCTTGATTACGGAATCAAACATGGTTGGACCACACAAATAAAAAAGGATTTACTTCGAACTATAACACAAAGGATTGGAGAAATAAAAAAAGAAGCAAGAAATGAATAAAGTATTTTAGTCCTCGTTTAAAAGAAAACAATTTCTTAATTGTTTATTTTTTTTTTTTAAATTCTAAGTTTAATTTAATGATTGATAACATATTGATTTAGTTTAACATAACGATTTTAGTCCTCGTTTAAAAGAAAACAATTTCTTAATTGTTTATTTTTTTTCTTTAAAATTTTAAGTTTAATATAATGATTGATAACATATTGATTTAACATAACGATTGATAATATATTGAATTATTTTATTTCTTTTATTGCAAAATTAAGCAGTATTATTTTACATTTGAGATTGTTTATGTAAATGAATACAAGTATTATAAATAAATAATCTTCTATTCATAAAAATATATTTTAATTTTCCATATTTACCACAAAAATGGACCCATTAAAAATTTGATCTAATTGTATCCAAAAATATATAATTATATCTAATCATTTATATATTATAAAGTTTGCATAGTTTGATCTAATTACATATAATTATATATAATTTTATCTATTTATATATAATTAGATCAGGTCAAAATCCATGTATAATTATATCTACAAAGTTATATATAATTAGATAAAATTGTATATAAACATTTTTTCCCATACAATCAAACGAGAAAGTCAGCGTTCGTCAAATTGCAAGCTTCCTCGATCCTCGCTACAAAGACTTAACAGCCGAACAATTCGAAACGGAGAGAATAAAGATAAAAGACTTTATCAAGAAAGAAGTACAGGTAATATATATATATAGTTACACAGTTAACATGTTCATTTATATTTTGAAGATTTTCTGCAGCGTTTATCATATTGGATGCATTGTCGTGTACTATGGCAAAAATTTGTTCTTCTAAATTCCAATCGAAGAATATCATTTCTAGTCCTAAAGCTATATTCTCAGCTGTATGTAGTTTCTCTAATCCTATTGTACATAAAGTGTGACTACTTAATTTCCATTTTTCTTTATCTATATATGTAACGCGTATATATATATATATATATATATATATATATATATATATATATATATATATATTGTTTTATACGTACATTATGTTTGCAATGAGTAAGATAACGAAAAGAAGAGTTACTATAAAGAAATAGACTGAATAAAATGAATATTTCACTTTTTACAGACGCTAGCTCCAACCGATATACCGGAGGAAAGAACTACACGTGTGGTTGGAAATGCATTAGATTTTATTTTTAAAAAGAGTACTTCAAGTACACAAACTAACTGGCGAAAGCAACTTGACCAAATCAAATGGATCAAATGGATTATCAAATGGAGATAACCATTGATTATAATGACTCACCCCTCGAATGGTGGAAGGCAAGAGTTAATAAATATCCGACACTCGCCGAATTGGCGAGGAAATATTTAGCAACATACCTGCAACATCCGCGAGTTCGGAAAGAGCGTTTTCCTCAGCGGGCAATATTGTATCACGAAAACGTAACTGTTTAGCCCCGGAAAATGTAAATATTTTAGTTTTTTTGTACGAGAATAGGAAATATATATATATATTGTCACGACTTTTTGCACTCCCGGACTGCTCCGGACGTGTGCCGGATCAAAAGGACTTAGGAGAGCGGGATGGTTGGCCTCTCCAGTGATTTCCTCGCACCTCCGATACTCCACAAAATGTTCCGAATGTTGGGCGCCAGACGCGTACATTCGCGTCCACGAAATCGCGAAAACCTAAACGAGACGCAAAACGAAGTGTGAAGGTGCGTGGAATCGGCTAGCTTGACCTAATCACGGGCGGGGTTAATGAAGGGCAGCGCGATATTCGGCGGGGTGACACGTAAAGATACTCAGTCAGATAACAAAGAAAATAACATTTATTGAGTACGGGTTGTCGAGAAAATAACAACGTTTATCCATCCGGCTTCGATCAAACACAAGATAAATTCAATAAATCAATCAAGAATAGCCGGTGGTGGGGTGTCTGGATTCATCTAACAGAAATAACATTAATGCGGACGCGAGACACCCACGGAGTATTAATTGAGTCTCTAATAAACACGCTGAAGGCTCTATTCTCAAACAATTAATAATTCGAGTCGAAAACCGTACGAAAACTCTGTCGCAATGATATCTTAACCTAACGCGAGTGATTCCGCTCGGGCGCAGTCATTTAACCAGGCAAAGAATACGATAACTAACGCAAAATACGGGATTAATGCGGTTCTCCAATGAGGCGGAATACTGGTCAACGCGAAATACTAGAGTCGCGATATCGCTAATAACCACGGAACGCCATGAAGAACTACGCAAGTAACATCTAAACGCACGAAACGTGTGAACGCCGGTAATTTCTTAACAAGAGTACAAGTCTAACATAATTAATCAATCAGCGGGAACGACATTCGACCGCAATTAACAATGCCATCGACATCCCAACGCAAACAAAATTATCAATCCGTAATAACGAGATCCGAACACAAATCGCTACGCTAACACCGACGCTCGAACACAAGAATTTCCCGACGCGAAGAAACGGTAACGCAATTCACGAAGTACCGGCCCGTAGGCGGCCGTACACCAAGGTCGCGAGGACAACGCAATATACTCGCGATATCGAACTCATTAACGCCTATCGCGATCTCCAGGGATTTGCCATAACGCTTGTACCACGGTTCCGCGGCCACGATACCATCCCGAGGCCCTTCGCTCTCGTTATCGACCGCAAAATTACACTCGATCTTAACATGCGTTATCCCGAGCGAGAGCGTACACCGGAGGGCGGTGTCGTGGCTTTACATCTCGCGATTTACGGGCAACCTCACCGGTGATACGCCTCCTCCTGGGCTCCTCGCCGTCACCTTCCACCAACGATCCTCGATCCGCCAGACAACGATCGAAATACCCGACTCGGGGTGGCTATCGCGTATCTTAATCAAACGTATTTTCTCGCCGACGGACGACCAGAGAGTGAAACGCTAAACCCGCTCGATTGCGGAATCGATACGGTACCCCTTCCTGAGGGGCGCGCGAGCCAATCGGGCGCGAGCTTGCAAGCCCGCGGTGTACCGGCGCAGTGCTGTCGATACGAGATCCTTCGGGGGCGGGCAATGGTCCCTCGGCGGCGTGCGACTCCTCAAATTTTTGTCCTTAGCGGCGGACGGAACTTCGCTCGTGCCGGTGTGCTTCCGGTTTGACCCTGGGGCGGTGGCCAGCCACCCCGTGGGTCGGTGTTTTGTGGAGATCATTTGCTGAAGCCGGGTGTTTACCCAAGCGCTTGGGGCCCCGCTATCGGCGGCCTCGTCCGTCGCTGCCGCACGTGCTGCCCGCCTGCCGCGTTGCTCTCGCCAGCCCGCGATCTCTGCTGCTTCCGTGTTTGCCACCCCTCCTTGGTTATCGAGCGTTCTTGATTTCCTTCGCCAAGTACTCCCTCGAAGGTTTGCCGTGGTGTGGGTGAGGTGCCGCGCGTATTACATTGCATAAAAACAAAAGAATAATCAGAATGCGGAAACGCGATTAAATACGACCCCTGGAGATCTCGTCGTTGCCTCCCTGGTCCGTCCCTGGGCGCGAAATTCCGCGCCTTGTGACGGCGGCGGGGCGCCGCGACGGTGCGGCGAGCCGCAACGTCACAATATATAAAATAAAATTTATAATATTATACAGAGTGCTCCGGATTTTACCCGACAAACTGCGGGAGTATATTCTACAAGTGCAAATAAGAAAAAATTTTTTTATGAAGTTTGGCTAGAAATGCTTTATGACAAAGTTGTAAATAATTATTGAAACGAAACGTGAAATAGGTAAAAATTATTACCTATTTTGATGACTCTTATTTTTTAAAGTTCCCCATAAGTAAAAATCAAGAGCGTTAAATTTGGCGATTTCGCCAAATTTAAGTCAGAGGAGGTCAGAGAACCATTATTACCTATTTCATGTTCCGTTTCAATATTTGTTTATAACTTTGATTATAATAAAGCATTTCTAGCCAAACTTCATATAATATTTTTTTCTTATTTTCATTTGTAGAATATGCTCCCGCAGTTTATCGGGTAAAACCCGGGGCGCTCTGTATAAAATAATGATAGTATTATATCATATATAATTATATTACTGGTTTTAGAAAGATATATATGCATGTAAAATAAGAAAATATATAAAATTACACGTAAAGCAATTTATAGAAATTTTAAATATAATTACACACATATACCTATTTATCCACATAATGTGTATGGCATATTTAACCTTCCGTGTACGTGGGTCTACGGCGTCCGAATAATAATGAGTGCATTTTTAGACTATTCATTAATGAGATATTTTTTGCAAAAATAACTGTTACTTAAAAGAAGAAAACTAAGTGAGAAATTACTTTTCTTAACATGAGAATAAATTTTTTTTAGATAGATAGATGGGTATAAAGAAATATACAGAGAGAGAAAATGAATCTAAGCAACTTTTATTCTGTCTTATACTGCCAACTTACCAACTTGCAGAATGTTTAGTCAACGTAAATATGTCATTGTTTGTCCGAAATTATGACTGATGTTTATCGTTTGCTCAGATATACAGGATGACTAACATAACTTTTTATAGCTCGATTTCGTTTATTATATTTTACAGAACAAAAAATTACGAAAGATGTCTTACAAATGTTGTCGGAAGAAATGATTACAGAACTGATACCTGTTATTGGGCCAAAAGCCATTTTTTTATTTTACTGGCGAAAAACTTTAAAAAAAATTATCGTTTTCCGTAAATTCCAACGAAGTATCAAAAGCAAAGATAAAAGTGAATTTAAACTTGTGTAATATTATATCCATTTCTATAGTTCTTTGTCCATGATGGCTATGTGCTCAAAGAAATTTTGTACAATCAATTTTCTCAATTACAATTGTCTTTCTATTACATTATATTAAAATATCACTTCTATATAATTATAGAAAAATGATGAACCTGATTTACTTACTGATGAAAGTTCAAGTATGTATGCTGATACATATTCTGATAGTTCAAGTGGATTTTATCTGCAAACGGTTAAAGATATTTTACAAGAATGCGTGCTTGGTCAGCGAATAATAAAAGCATACGCAAGAGATAAACAATTGTCAGAAAAAACAAGGAACAAAATTTGTGACATGGTCATCACAGATTTTGAGAATTGTTTTGGACGGTAAAAAATTAACTTTTATATATAAATACTAACACCTGCTGCATAGAATTTACACACTAAGAAAAAAATACGAAAAATATACTTGTAACTATAATTTAAGAAAAAAATTATATTAAATAAAACTACTTTTGTAGCAAATGTTACCATACCACTTATATCAACGTCTATCACTACGTGTAATTTAGAAAAAAAGTCGTACAATTTCCTATCATTACATATTGTATGTTTGGTATAGTAACACTTATTACAAAAAAATGGTTCTTTTAACTAAAATTTTCTTGTTGTCCCCTTATAATTAAAATTCAAAATACTACATATTTTTTTCTCAGTGTAATGAAAAATATTTTGCTCTGATTTTTTTTATATTTATTTAATTATTTAGATGTAATTTGTTGCAATTAGATCAACAAGCATTTAAAAATCTAAATATTGAGAACCAAATATTTTTTGTGACATTTTCTTTGATATTTATTAGTTATGAAAAATTTGATTGTGATGACAAAATATACATTTCTATGAAATATATCTTATGTAAAGTAATAACATCCAGCTTGCATAAAAATAAACGTTTTATTAGCTAAAAACAAAATTTTTATTACGCCGTATTTAAATAAACAACTTGTTAAAAAAAATACTTGAATTTTTTTATGGGATACAATGCCTATTTCTCTTGAACAATTTTATTCTTGGGAAATAAATCAATAAATTAGAAAAAATGAGATATAATTTGTAACGGCCTGCGGTAATCGAACGCGGACTAGCTCGCCGGATCAGGAGGCCCAGTTCGATAGGAGGCCCAGAGACAGTAACCAGAGATGTAGTTTACACGACAATGTTTATTCAATGCTATACATATAAAAAGACGGAACGCGGTATCTACAAGTTAAAGTGCAAACGCACATGGCGCGGTATTACAATAACTGACGGTATCGACGGGGTAACGTGCAAGTGCACGCGGCGCGGTATTACAGGAAAGACGGAACGCGGTATTTACAAGTTAAGGTCTCCTCAAACCAACGCGGTATGCGGTAGCGGTAGTGCGGTACGTATGTATACAGCGCTATATGTAGGTACCCAAATTGACCGCGGTATACCGCGCGGGAACTACGGTACTGTAGCGATACATTTTTGTAACGCTGCAGGCACAGTTGACCGCCGTGTACCGCGCACAGAAAGACAAAATGTCCATGGAACAAATCATTGAAATTGTAAACTTGCATCCAATTTTATTTGATTTGAGCAATCCTTGAGCAATGAATTGAGCAAATTCAGGTTCCCTAAAATTTGTGTGTTGTTTGCGAATGTTGTCCTTAATTGAATTTAAAATTTCATCGAAACAATCTATTGTCATTCGGAAGTATATATAAAATTTTTTCTCATCTTTTAGCAGCTGAGAAACTAGCGTGTAAACTCTCCCTTTGTTTTTCGTTCCATATTAATTTCATGAATCCATTTCCTAGTTTTTCTTCTGCAAAAAGTTATATATATATATATATATATATATATATATATATATATATGTATAACTTTTAGGATTTTTAGCCAAACTTCATATAACATTTTTTTTTAGAAAAAAATTGTTTTTTTTAAGAAAAAAAATGTTATATGAAGTTTGGCTAGAAATCCTTTATTACAAAGTTATAAAAAAGTATTAAACATGAAATAGAACATGAAATAATAGGCAACAACGAATTTTCCATTGCGCAGAATTTTTAACCAAACTTCATATAAATTACATTTACCTATTCCCATTACGTTCCTCATCTTCCATTAACGCTAACAATAATAATTTATCTTTGTCCGAAAAATACGTGTCTTCCATGTTGCAGATCAAAACAAGTAAAAGTATCTACTGATTTGCTGTGTAAATACCGCTTTGGTTTGGCTGAATAGGCGGTATCCCGCTACAGCACTATTACCGCTACCACTACCGCTATCGCATACCGCGTTGGTTTGAGGAGACCTTTTTAAGGTGCCAATGCACACGGCGCGGCCAATCTTCAAGCTGCTTATCGTTGGGATCTTCTATCTCCAGAGGTGGATTCACAGGAGGAGCGAAATCGTCTAGTAACGAGCCCGAGCTTTGAAGTTTATTATCTACTTTGATTTCGTAAATGTTATCAGGCCGTACGATCAGACGGGGTAACGTGCAAGTGCACGCGGCACGTTATTACAGGACAGACGGAACGCGGTATTTACAAGTTAGGCGGCGCGGTATTACAGTAACTGACGGAACGCAGTATTTACAGGATACTCGGTGCGGTATGACAAGACGAGACGCGGTAATACGCGGCGCGTCGCGGTGGTACGGTAGGAGCGGCCGGTCAGGTGCAGGCTGGCCGGTCGATCGGTGCAGGAACTGCACTCGGGGCTTCGGTGGCGAAAGAGCTCGCTACGAGGCCAAGCGTGCTTGACCCCGCTTAGCCGTTTGCCGACGAAAGTTTGGTTGACGGAGGTCGGGAACAATCGAGAGCTCTCGGTCGAGGCACAGAGCGCTGGACCACGTTGGTGTGTTGCCCTAGGACTTAGGTAGTTTTGTCGGGAACAGCGGAACGTTGGTGCGGAAGTGTTTTTTCTCGCCGGAACGCCGCGGTTTATATATCCCGGCGCGGCGGGTTCAGTGGGAGGGAGGCCGATCCTCAGGCGGGCCGCGTGGTGTTATGGGTACGTACGCTCGTCTTCGGCGCGGATCGGCTCCCGTCGGGGCTCGACGGGCCCGCATGGGGGTACCGCGCTTTTGCTCGCGCACACGGTACTTTGGAATAATTTAAAATAGGTGGGCGGTGCGTGCCTTATCCTCGCCCGACGCACGGAGAATCAATCGGGCGGCATCCGGCGGGTGTTTGCCGGGGAACGATGCGTTATCAAAAGGGGTGCATCGTTACATATTTATATAAATGTATATTTTATTAACAAAAAATATATATTACCAATATAAATAGATAATAAAACACAAATATCGAAAAAATGTCATAAGAAATATTTGGTTCTTAATATTATTGTAGCGGTCCGCACTACCAATGATACATGCCTGCGCGATGCCTGCAATACCGGCAGTTCGCAGCAACGCCGCTAAGCGTCGCATCGCCGGGGCATTTGCGCGAGTTTAAATTTCCGCACCGATTAGTATAAAGGGAGACCCCCTACGGGACCAAGCACGATTCATTAGGCGCCAGTCGCCGCGAACAAGAGCGCCTAGACGCTTGCAGGTATCCACGGCGTTAATCGCCTGTAAGCGTTAAAGCCGCTTTCTCGGCGCAAGTCGCCTACAGCGCTAGTCGCTTCCTCGGCGCCGGTCGCTTGCGACGACGCAAGTCGCCTACAGCGCGAGTCACTTCCTCGGCGCCGGTCGCCTATACAGCGCTAGTCGCTACCTCGGCGCGAGTCGCCTGCGCGGTGCTAGTCACTTACACGGCGCGAGTCGCCCGTCAGTCAACCACAGCGCTAGACGCTTCACCGGCGCGAGTCGCCTATCGACCAATCACAGCGCCAGTTGCCCTCGGCAGCAGCACGTGAATGCTCACCGACACCTAGGCGCTTGGACGCCCTCGGCAGTAGCACACGATCGCTTGCCGCCCTCCTGGACGCACGGCCGACCTCGGCAGTGGCGCACAATCGCCGGCCGACTTCTTCGGCTATAGACGAGGCGTCTTCTATCTAATAAAATTTTGAAAAAAAATTTTTTAAACAAAAATTATTTTTAAAAAATATTATATTAATGTTGTTGAATAGAGGAGATTTTACCATAAAACTTTTATTTGAAACATTTTTTGATATCTCGAATACTTTTTGAAATATATCGAGAAAAACAAAAAGCCGCTCTACATATGAGGGGTGGTTTCACCCCTTAAAACCGTTTTTGGGCCGCTACAAAAAAAAACCTAAATTCATCTTTTTACTCCCCCTACATGTGTGGAAAGTTTCATTAAAATCAGAATTTTCCACTTCGCGAGGTTCCCTTGTCAGTTAGACTCTCGTCAAATTAAAGAAATTAAAGATGTAGTCACCCAGCCCCCAGAGGTCAACAAATACGAGACTGTAAAAAGAGCACTCATTCAGCGTATGTCCGTCTCTCAGCAACAGCGGACACGACAACTCTTGGAGCTTGAGGAATTAGGAGATCGCAAGCCATCTCAATTCCTACGACATCTCCGAACGTTAGCGGGTGAGAATGTACCCGACTCTCTTCTACGGCTATGGTTAGGACGGGACGACTTCCTACTCAAATGCAGATGGTTCTCGCTACCCGGACGGAAGATCCGCTCAACAGCGTAGCCGAACAAGCCGATCGCATCCACGAGATGACTAGCAAGGCCGTAGTAGCTGCAACAGCTACGCCTGCGAATAAGAGTCCTTGGAAGCAAAGATCCGGGCTCTGACCAAACAAGTGGCCACACTCACTACACGCCTCTCGAGAGACACCACGAGGCAACGCAACAATGAGAAAGGCCGGAATCGAAGTCAAAGCCGTAGTCAGAGCCGCAACCGCGGTCAGACCAAAGAAGAGAAGGACAATAAAAATGACAAGCACTGCTACTACCACAATCGATTTGGTGAGAAAGCAAGGAAGTGCACACAACCATGTACATATAAATCGGAAAAAGACCAAGGCAGTCACTGATGGCGGCCAGTAGACCCGCCCCAAGTACTCGCCGCCTAATCGTTACGTGTCAAGAGACTAAGAGACGATTCCTGATAGACACAGGGTCGGATGTGAGTGTATACCCTCGCTCTATGGTAGCGGGACACACCACGCCAACATCTTACGAACTCTATGCAGCAAATGGCTCGACAATCGCTACGTACGGCACGATTACACTTCAGCCGGAACTCGGGTTACGACGCGCATTTCCATGGCGTTTCATTATCGCCAACGTCACGCAGTCCATCATCGGAGCCGATTTCCTTGCCTATTACCATATCCTTCCAGACCTACAGAAAGGTACTCTGCTCGATGGTAAATACTTGCGCAAGAGAGGCACAGCAGAAAAAGGGGTTGTGGTATCTATCAGAGTGTTGGCTATCGAAGATGAATACCACAGAATCTTGGCAGAATTTCCTGACATCCTAAAGGCTACTGCTAAGAAACATACGGTAAAACATAGCACGCTCCATCACATCAAAACCACGGATGGCCCACCAGTTGCAAGCCGTCTTCGCCGGTTAGCCCCTGACAAACTCAAGGCGGCCAAGGCTGAATTCGATCTTTTGCTCCAAGAAGGGATCATTCGAGTATTAAAAAGCCCATGGTCATCGCCATTACACATGGTACCAAAGAAAGGCGACTCCTGGAGATCTTGTGGAGATTACAGGAGAGTTAATGCTAGAACAGAAGCGGATCAATACCCGATCCCGCATATTGAAGATTTCTCGCAGAACTTGCACGGAAAGAAGATCTTCTCGAAAATTGATTTAGTGCGAGCATACAACCAAATACCATCAATCCGGAGGATATTCCAAAAACGGCTATAACAACTCCTTTCGGACTCTTCGAGTACCTGTACATGCCGTTCGGGTTACGCAATGCCGCACAAACTTTCCAACGCTTCATTCACGAAATCACAAGCGACTTGGATTTTTGCTATGCGTATATTGACGACATCCTTATCGCATCAGAGAACGAGGAACAACATAAAAAGCATTTACGCATACTCTTCAAACGACTTCAGAAATACGGCATTTTACTCAACCCCTCTAAATGCGTGTTCGGAAAGTCAAAGGTTCTTTTCCTTGGTTACGAGGTTTCAGAGAACGGCACTCAACCTCCGCCAGAAAGAATCGCAGCGATCAAGGAGTTTTCCAAACCTGAGAACATTCAGCAGCTTTGACGGTTCCCGGGGAATCTCAATTTTTATCGCAGATTTATTCCTAAGGCCGCTAAGGACCAGTCAATTTTAAACGGCTTACTCAGCGGTCCCAAAACAAAAAAAAAAGCTCCCATAACATAGAACGCAGAACTGAAAGCAGCCTTCGCAAACTGTAAGAACAGTCTGTCTCGCGCAACTCAGCTGGCACACCCAAAGCCAGAGGCAAACATCACTTTTACAACCGACGCTTCCAATACAGCCATCGGAGCAGTCATTTAACAACGGGACGGAACAAAATGGCAACCATTAGCCTTCTTCAGTAAAAAGCTAAATCCGGCCCAGCAAAAATACAGCCCCTACGATAGAGAGCTTCTAGCAATCTACGCCGCTATCAAGCACTACCGGCACATGCTAGAAGAAAGGATCTTCACGGTGTTCACCGATCACAAGCCGATCACATACGCCTTTCGACAAGATCCACTCCACAGCTTTCCTAGGCAGGCACGACATTTACAATACATCGGGCAGTTCACTATCGATATTCGTCATATCGCGGGTAAAGACAACATAGTCGCTGATACCCTCTCACGAGTACAGGAGATTCAGTCCGCAATCAACCTAGAAAAACTGTCACAAGCTCAAGAGAAGGATACCGAGGTGGAAGACATTGTAAAAGGGAACTCTTCACTGAGATTGACAAAGTTATCAATCCCTGGAACGAGTGCAGCATTGTATTGCGACATGTCAACCCCAATAGCACGTCCCTTCGTTACAAAAGAGTACAGGAGACAAGTGTTTTAATCACTGCACAGCCTATCGCATCCAGGAACCAGAGCGACGGCAAAATTAGTCGCGCAAAGGTACGTCTAGCCACGCATTAAGGCCGACTGCCAAGAATGGGCAAGAGCATGTCTTGCGTGCCAGAAATCGAAGGTCCACAGGCACAACAAATCGCCTTTAGGACAATTTATCGGCCCTACCAAACGGTTCGAACACATTCACATGGACCTAGTTGGGCCTCTACCTATTTCAAAGGGTTTCAGATACTGTCTCACAATCATTGACCAGTTTACCAAATGGCCTAAAGCCATACCGGTGGCAGACATATCCGCGAGACAGTAGCCCAGAACCTCTTCAATCACTGGATCGCAAGATTCGGTATACCTACGCGGGTCACTACAGATCAGGGAAGGCAATTCGAGGCCGACCTGTTTCGTCAGCTTACTAGGCTAACAGGCACCACGCATATACACATAACAGCCTATCACCCCGCAGCCAACGGCATGGTCGAACGTTTGCACCGACAAATTAAAACGGCCATCAAATGCCACGAAACCGAAGCTTGGACGGAAGTATTACCCGTCGTCATGATGGGCATCCGATCAGCAGTTAAAGAAGATCTCCACGCAACTCCGGCAAAACTTGTATACGGAGAAACTATGAGACTTCCGGGAGAGTTTCTACAAGAAACTACTCAACCAAACGAAACGAGCGACTTCTTACTAAGGCTCAGAAAGACGATCGAAGATCTACGGCCACAGCCAATCAAAAGACACGGTTTGCCTGCTATTTTCCAGCACAAAGACCTGACAAACACAACACACGTGTTCCTCAGGCACAATGCACCAATGCGGGCGCTGCAACCCACTTTTGACGGCCTTTACGAAGTCCTCAACAAAGGCGAGAAGATTTTCAAGTTACGGATTAACGGCAGAACCGTCCACGTAACTATCGACCGCCTTAAGCCTGCCTACATTTTGGCAGATCAAGAACCAAGCGACAACCTCGTGAGACACATCAGCCAGCACAGGATACTCCAACAGACATTCCACCTAAGGAAAACACAACACGGAGTGGCAGAGTGTCACGAAAAACAGTACGTTTTCAAATCCCGACTTCAAAACAACGAAGGGAGTGATGTGGCGGTCCGCGTCACCAATGATACATGCCTGCGCGATGCCTGCAATACCGGCAGTTCGCAACAACGCCGCTAGGCGTCGCATCGCCGGGGCATTTGCGCGAGTTCAAATTTTCGCACCGACTAGTATAAAGAGAGACCCCCTACGGGACCAAGCACGATTCATTAGGCGCCAGTCGCCGCAAGCAAGAGCGCCTAGACGCTTGCAGGTATCCACGGCGTTAATCGCCTGTAAGCGTTAAAGCCGCTTTCTCGGCGCAAGTCGCCTACAGCGCTAGTCGCTTCCTCGGCGCCGGTCGCCTACGACGACGCAAGTCGCCTACAGCGCGAGTCACTTCCTCGGCGCCGGTCGCCTATACAACGCTAGTCGCCACCTCGGCGCGAGTCGCCTGCGCGGCGCTAGTCGCCTCCTCGGCGCGAAGCCGCCCCTACAGCGCTAGTCATTTACACGGCGCGAGTCGCCCGTCAGTCAACCACAGCGCTAGACGCTTCACCGGCGCGAGTCGCCTATCGACTAATCACAGCGCCAGTTGCCCTCGGCAGCAGCACCGACACCTAGGCGCTTGGACGCCCTCGGCAGTAGCACACGATCGCTTGCCGCCCTCCTGGGCGCACGGCCGACCTCGGCAGTGGCGCACGGTCGCCGGCCGACTTCTTCGGCGTATAGACGCCTCCAGCAGTAGCGCGTGGACGCCTGCCGACTTCCTAGGAGCACGAACACCGTCGATGGAAACCAGCCTGAGGAAGGAAGGAATAAACGCGGCCATGCGGACCAAACGAAGAGGAGGCAGAATCATTTCCAAGCATAACGACGTTAACTACACTGACACATACACACCTGTATATATGTAAATACATATTAATAGTGTAAAATACAAACTTGGGTCATTTTCCTTGCTACCCCTTACGATTCACAACCTTTGGGCCAACTCCTACTCACGCACCAGTAGCAGACTAATTGTAAGCTAGAATAAGCCGTAACAGACTAAGGTAGATTACCGCTTTGAATAAAAGTAGGAGCGCCCATAATTATAATATATATTACATATTAATATATTACATTCTGTTTACGATTCTTGGTAGCGCGAGACAGGGAGATCGTCGCTGGTTTCGAACGCCGCAGATCATTCTCGAACGTCTTCTTTGTTACTTGACTTTGCCCATATATGGGCATTTTACTGATTCTCATTAGTTATTGGCTGAAAGGTGTTGTTTGGCTTTAAGACATTCTGCGGACGTTCGAAATAAACACTTCGCGCTCTCCCTCTCTCGACTCCTTCCAACCCGATTGACGACCTCGCGGACAGTATCGAGTCAGTCTGAGTTAAGCGATAGTCGAGAACTGTAATAAAGGACATTGCGGGAAAATTAAGTCTCTTTTGCCTAACCCACTCCGATCCAGTTATCTACACTCACGTTTCGCGAGACAATCAAGAAACCCGAGATTCTCGTGAACACATTCTGTACAACTAATTCTCATTTATAATCTATAAATAATGAAACTGCGGAGAAAATAGCAAATCTAATCGTTGCCGACTTTCCAACGGAGGTATCAAGTACGTATTATGTACCACCTATTAGAAAAAAAGGATTCAGTCTTAAAAAAAATCAATACCAGCACGTGGAAAAATATTAAATTTATGGAGAAATTGCACATTAGCTATTAAAAAGTTTGAAAGTTCAATGAAAACAATCCAGTCGACAGAATGTGATTCTGATGTAAATGGTAAGATTACTCAAAATGTATTCACAATTTGTAATCAAACAATTTTTCTTTATTTTTATTATATTTGTTCTTCAATTTTATCATATTTTTTACGTGTGTAATTTATTCACATTTCACTAGACTTGGAAGATAATCCTGAAGTACAAGAGAGCATTCAGTGGTTGTGTAATAATCAAATGCCGTGGAAACTTGTGTTGCAACACTGGCATAAAACGTTTAATATACGTAAAGAAAATATTGAAAAATCAAAAGAAAACACATTACTCGATACTTTTACCAGATGGCCTATTTTGAATTTGAAGCATTCACATGGCCATGAATTAATAATTGACGATTTTAAACATAAGTCTTTAAATGAAGAAAAAATAACAATAGATAAGTGGAACACATTTTTCCATCACATCACAAGTTGTGTGAAACCAAGTCAAAAAGATGATCAGTTAAATTTGCAGATGGAAACATTAAAAGATACAAACATTAATGAGGGTAAACTTTTTTAAATATATTGTATCTTGTTTAAGAAAAAGATAAACTTATTGTAATGTTCTTTTTCATAC
Source organism: Temnothorax longispinosus (assembly GCF_030848805.1). Lineage (NCBI taxonomy): Eukaryota > Metazoa > Arthropoda > Insecta > Hymenoptera > Formicidae > Temnothorax > Temnothorax longispinosus. The sequence continues at coordinate 4,065,314 of NC_092369.1, forward strand.
TGTTTTAATTATTTTAAAATATTAAATTTTTTTTCTTAGATTCTAAAGTTGCTTTACAAAAATTATGATTTTACCTTATTTGCTACCTCCAAAGAAAATGACTCGTGTAAAAACAAATTTTGGAAACCATCCATTTGGAACGCAAAGGACAGTATTATCAAGCACGCAGTGGTTAGTAATGTTTTGGTCATATTTTTATTCATGTTTTCATAATACGATTGCACTTTTTCTTTATTGCTCTTTCATCTTATTTTTTTTAATGTTGCGTTATTTTATATACATATATATTTTTTAAATGTTTTCCGTCTTGATGACAATGGCTACTCTTCACATATGTTGCAGTTTATAACTTACTGAACTAAAAATGTAAGAAGTTCTAGACCAACTACTGAATAATTTTTTACATAGAGCCAGTTAAACGCGATAAAGTCTTACTTTTTCATAACAATGTTGGAATGTTATTACTATTTTAAAAGGATAAAACGCTCGTATTATAATATTTGAGAACATTATTTAGTACTGATTCAATAATTCTGTTAAGGATACAAAGGACTCGTCCGCGTTCGCCGAAGGTGGCTCGCCCCACGCGTTAGCGCTTCGCCAATTAGAACGTTACAGCGCAAAGATCCCGGCTAAGTGGATTGTTTTGCGAAAAGCGACGCCAGTCGTCAGTATTCCGTGCCAAAAAACATTCGCACATTGTACATACACTCAAGCGCGTCGAGCATTCACGAGTAACGACGTGACGAATACGAGATCGAGCTCGGGTCCAACTTATTGCGCGATACGCGACTTTCCACGCAAGCCACCTTAGCCTCTCGCGAACGAGTCAGATCGCCGCGCGCATATGCGTCAAGTGCATCCTGCCCGAAGCGTGAACGGATAGCTTTGGCTACTCCGCTGGGGCGGTCGCTCTTCAAGCGAACGGCTTCGAAGTCGGTGGGTTCTCTCCACCTCGACCTTCACATTGTATTTAAATTTCTATCTGGACTGTTATTTAGTTAATAAACGCAGAGATTGTTAAACCTGGTGCTTGGTACATTTCGCCTATATTTTCGGTTGCGAGTCGGAACAGGAGTCTCGGTTGCCGAGTTCAAACGGCGACCTTCGCGCACACAACAAACGAAGCGACAAGGGACATATGCGTTCTCTCTGAACGGGCCCAGGGCAATTATGCATATTAATACCCCACCTGCCAATGACCTTGACCTTGACATATGTTGTCAAGGTTACCCTCCTGAGTGACCTTCAGAAAAACGTAATATTAGTCGTTTATGCCTTCCAATACTCAAAGTAACTGCTATATTTCCCAAACTTTTTTTGTTAATAACTTTTTAACGAATAACGACCGCCGGCTAAAAACTTCTGAAGGTCACTCAGGAGGGAACATATGTCAAGGTCAAGGTCATTGGCAGGTGGGGTATTAAATGCATAATTACCAAACTAATATTTATGGAATAGGCTATTATGTATCTACCCCAAGTTTGGTATGCATTTTACAGAAAAATGTTTTAGACAAAAGTAATTAAGTTACACAACAATTCCATAAGGAACGCATAATGATGAAATTATATGGTTTTAAAATATTTTCTCCACACAAATTTAAACTTGGATTTTTTTAGATAAGTACTTTTATTTTAATTACTAACACGCGTTCTATTCAATAAACTCATCAAAAAGTGGATACTTTAAGAAACATTTTACATTTGATATAAAAAAAATAAATACAATTCATTTTCAGAATTTTTATATATATTTATTGATTGCATAAGACATTTTACTGGAAAAAGTATTAATGTGACAATAATAAACAATATTCTCAAATAACACTGAAATAGTAATAATGCTCCAACATTGTCTTGAAAAAAAATTGTTTGTGTTTGATCGGCTGTATCTTAAATATAAAGTTAACTCTAATTAACCAAATTTAAAAAAAGTGTGCAAGTAGAAACTTGCACATTGCTTTCTCATAGTTTTTAAGTGTGCAAGTAGAAACTTGCACATTATTTCTTCATAGTTTTTAAGTGTGCAAATAGAAACTTGCACATTGCTTCCTCATAGTTTTTAAGTGTGCAAGTAGAAACCCGCACATTGCTTCCTCATAGTTTTTAAGTGTGCAAGTAGAAACCTTCACTCACAAAGCTCTTCTATGAGGAAACTTGTATTTTATTCGATGTATAATTATTAGTATTTAATTTGTTTTGGATTCCTCATAGAGGAAGCTTTGTGAGCGAAGGTTTCTACTTGCACACTTAAAAACTATAAGGAAGCAATGTGCAGGTTTCTACATGCACACTTAAAAACTATAAGGAAGTAATGTGCAGGTTTCTACTTGCACACTTAAAAACTATGAGGAAGCAATGTGCAGGTTTCTACTTGCACACTTAAAAACTATGAGGAAGCAATGTGCAGGTTTTTACTTAAACACTTAAAAACTATGAGGAAGCAATGTGCAAGTTTCTACTTGCACACTTTTTTTATTGTGATAAGCTTTATTGCGACTAATATCTGTTATATTAATATCTGTTACACTATTACGCGAATTAATTAAATAATTAATGTTTTTACTAAAATCCCTACTATCCAATCCAATGGCGCAACAGTCTGAATCGGACTTAGGCCTCCCCCAAAGTCATGTGCTTATGATGCGCACGTAAGTTATACATGAGCACATGGGACCGACAGTTTACGCTGGATCCGAACGGCAAGGTAGAGGGGGTTTCTAGGCAAGGGATACTCCTGACGGGCTGCCACTCCGTCAAGGAGGAGAGACAAGCGATACAATTTTATTTATTTTGGTTCTACCAGGACTGGATTCGAACCTGAGATCTTTGGTTTAGCAGACCAGTGCGCTGTCTGCTACGCTACGCTTGCTCTTATGATCCCTACTAACTACTACTTGTGGATATTTCTTATTTCTATTTTGTTCAATCGGTTAGTTAATTCTTCCACGGAAGTAATGTGCAAGTTTCTAATTTACACAATTTTAAATTATTTTTTCTAATTCCGTATCGCGTTGTATTTTGGCATTCAAGTAAGGTAGTAAAATTCTTTTATTTATTTTCATTTTGATAAAAATTTATACATTTTTATTTGATTTTAAGGAAGTTTTAATTTTTCCACAGTATAATACCTGTGGGTTTTCTAATTTCCGCAAATTTTGAGATATTGGGACATTTTTTTTTGTGTTTTGTTAGAGGTGGACTTTTTTAAATATATGAATATGTAATATTATAAAAAATGTAATATTTAAAATATTGGCAATTTTTCTAATTCTACTGTATTCTTCAGTTTTTTCTACCCCTATTTCATATATAATTCGTTAACATTTAGTTAATTAGTTGGTTAGACCCAGCTTTATAAAATTTCTATGTTGTATTTACGAATTCTCCGCAAATGTGTGTAACACGAGAATTGATCAATCAAATTTTAAAGAATTGTATATGAAATAGGGGTAGAAAAAAGACCTAAGAATACAATAGAATTTAAAAAAAATTATAATATAAAATGATCCCTACTAATTGCGGATATATCTTATTTTTATTTTGTTCAATACCAACCTTCTTTTAATGATACTCTATATAAAATTACATGTATAACTTATACATGTAACTTTTTAAGCAGAAATCGGTAACGGGCTTGGAAAAATTGGTAACTCTTCACTGATCCTCGCAAAATTCAAAACAACCTTCCCTTAATAATACTCTATATAAAATTACATGTACATCTTATACACTTTTTAAGCAGAAATCGGTAATCTCTTCACCGATCCTCGCCAAATTAAATAACAATCTTTTTTTAATGATATTCTATCCATCAAATAACTTAGGGTAGATCGAGGCGAATCGAATCAATATAAGTTTTAAGACAGTTTTTGTTAGTGTTTTATTTCAAACGAGCTATTTTATCGTGCTAATTAGTAATTCGATTCGTTTCGGTCTACCCTATATATTTTTTAAGCAGAAAGCAGTTACCCTTTTACCAATCTTCGTCAAATTCAAAACAACCTTCCTTTAATGATACCTTGTATATAAGATTACATGTATAACTTGTACACTTTTTAGGCAAAAATTGGTAATTTCTTCACCGATCATTGCCAGATTTTACACCAAGCTACCTTTAATAATAATCTATCTATAAAAAAAAATTTGGAGATATCGATCTATTTTTAATTTTATTATATTTTTCAGTTTTTTCTACCCCTATTTTATATATAATTCTTTTAAATTCGGTTAATTAGACTTAGCTTTATACGCGATCAAAATCTCCGAAATTTCAAACGTCTGTAACTCCAAAACTAATTAACCAAATCTTAATTAATTATATATGAAATAGGGGTAGAAAAAACTGAAAAATTTAATAGAATTAGATATAGATCGCTATCTCAAATATTGAGACAGCTATAGAATAAAACACACTTAAAAAAAAAAAATTCCAATAAAATCTATACCGGTCAACCGATTTTAATAAAATTTGAGGAGAACATACTTTCTATGATACTCTATTTGTGTGAAAAATTTCAACCCGGTATCTAAAAAATTGTAGAAGTAGATGCGTGTACAAAAAATCCGTACACACACACACACACACACACACACACACGCACGCACGCGCACGCGCACGCGCACGCGCACGCGCACGCACACGCGCACGCACACGCGCACGCACACGCACACACACACACACACACACACACACACACACACACACACACACACACACACACACACTTTCGGACATTTTTTACTAATACGATTTTTCGACATTTTAGAACATTTTAAACCTATTTCGACCAAAATCTAGAAACATTCTTTTTTTCACCATCACAAAGCTTCCTCTATGAGGAAGCAAAATTAAGCTTGATATCTCAAAATGTGCGGAAATTAGAGCAGTCACGTAGATTTTTTTAAACAAAAATCGATAACCCCTTTATTATTAGCAATTTTTATTAATTCTATTATATTCTTCAATTTTTTTACCCTTATTTTATATATAATTCTTTGCTTCAAAATTTGGTTAATCAGTTCTTGAGTTATAGAAATTTCAGTAAACTTGGCTGTTTTTTTTAACAGAAATCGGTAACCCCTTTATTATTAACAATTTTTATTAATTCTATTATATTCTTCAGTCTTTTCTACCCCTATTTCATATATAATTCGTTAAGATTTGGTTGATTAGTTCTGGAGTTATAGAAATTTCGGTAAATTTGGCACATACACACATACATATATACATACGGACATTTTTTAAATGCAATATTTCGACATTTTAAAACACTCTGAACATATTAGCATCAAAAACTCAAAAAACAATCTTTTCTTTGGTTTCTTCTACCCCTATTTCATATATATATTTTTTAAATTTGGTTGATTAGAGCCAACTTTATACGCAATCAAAGGTTTATATACGAATTTACGGAAACAAAGTTTCCTCTATGAAGAAGCAACTGTTCATTATTTGACCTTGAACCAAGTACATTTTTTGTTCAACAATTCGTATTATTGGATTATGACAAGGATTGAAAAATATATCAGTATAATTTTACATAAGCGTTTTTTATTCGTGATTGCACAAAATTTTTAAAAACTCTCGCATTAATTTTGTATGATTTTGGATTTCGGTGACATTGGCTAGTCCTTACATATGTTGTAGCATATTACACATGCTTGAAAAAACATGGGTGTATGAAGGCTTTTGGATCCTTGCTGGCCACTCGTCAACTCCGCATTGACAGTAGAGCCTCAGTAGTTTGTGGTAAAAGTTGAAATTGTTTCCATCAGCTTGTGTTTGGTTCTTGCTCCGAGTGTAGAAAAGGGATCGATTATATTAGAGACAACGTCTTTACAGAACACAGAAAGACTGTATTTGGACAATTTTACAAGTGTGCTAAATTGACTTTAAATGTTTTTTTATGTCTCGTTTTATTTCAAAGAATAGTGCAATTTTTCTCGATTTGATTTTTTTTTGCTTCTGACAGAATGACATACAAAATGGCCACAACGAGTATCCCTGAGCTTTAATGCAAATCCATAGAAACTTGGCAGAGCTATTCATGATGCTCATATACGAGTCATTATCAATAAACTGGTTAAGTAAATGGAATACATCTTGTGTCATCCGTGTCTCTGCAGCGGTTAATTGAATATTACATACATTTTTTAATAAGTACTAAGTAATAATTTCTATAATTGTAATAAGATACAGAACTTTTTTTTTAAGATTCCTGCGTACTCATCCTGTATATACTCCTGAGTATTATATTCGTCTATCGTGTTTGATGGCATCAGAAGCGAGAAATGGCTTGCCAAAAATTCTTGCGAAATATATTTAAAGACAAGATATATTCTCAAAATGAGGCTTGTAGTCAATTCAGCAAATTTGTAAAATGCTTCGAACATTTTCTTTTCCGTATAATAACAAATATCCATAAAATTAATGCGTCACATTACTTACCTTTTTATTTGACTTTCTTTATGTTTTCTATTATGTCAATTTTACAGCTATTTATTGTTTTTTATAAGAAAAGACAAGCATTCAATCCGTTATCACGGAACATAGGATTAATTTTGATCATGAATTCGATTGGGAGAATGTTGAAATACTAGACAGAGGAAGATTTTTAACTAAAAGATTAGTTTCTAAAATGGCGCATATTAAGTTAAAGAAGAATAGCCTTAATGCTCAAACAGATACGGATTTCCTTCACCACGCTTATGTATCCATATTAAATAAACTGTAAACCATGCTGATTGCTTGTGTATGTACTGTGTTTTAAGATGTACCACCGCTTTTATTTCTAAAAATGTTTATATTGTCGACTCTTATGTTTCATCTTTTATTTATCATGGTTGGTTACCATGACCCGTGACATGACTAAACCGAATTGACGTTAGATATTTCGTGTCCATCTTCCTGACAAGTTCGTTGATTCCATCTCTTTACATACAGTTTTATATCTTTTCGGATGACACTTTATATATTCGTAATGGCTTTGTAATACTCTCGTTCTCCTGGCTATCGGGTGAGTTCAACAATATCATTTAATTCGACGTGAATTACAGAAAACATTTTTTACAGACATTAATTTGATAGTAAATGTCGTTTTTGGATCTTCCAATCTCGAAACTCACCGAACAAGAGGGGAGAATGGGAGCAATTGTTAATTTGTAATTAATTTTTTGTACACCTCGCTGAAGACGGCTCAATCCCGAGCCGAAACGTACGAATATATACTGTTGAATAAATAAATGAATTGGAACTTTTACGCATCGATAACTGCGTCTGACTCTCATAGCCATCCTTTATCAGTTTTTTGTAATTTCGAGAGTCCAATATTTATTTTTTGATTAATAACTTTTGTTGTGTTATCTACTTTTTTTACATGTAAAATGTTGCGTTGTTTCTTTTGTTCCCGCTTGTTATTATCCATGAGTTATTTAATGAATCATATAAAATTGCAACATAAGCCGTTTATGCACAGTACCATTAAATGCAATTTCCAAAATTGTTCACAAGTTTACAATAACGTATACTGTTTAAAAAGACATATTCTGTCCAATCATATCAATAATTCGAGGCATTTGCAACGCATTAGTACGGCAAAAAATTCGGAACGAAAAGAAGTTATTATGCAACACGTGCATGGAAAGTGCCCCATTATGCACGCTACGTGTGCGTGATAGACCACTTTCCAGGCACTTGCAACATAAAATAGGGAATGTAAGTCGTGTGTAAAGATGAAAATTCTCGGGTGCGGTTATCGCACTCGCCTTCAGCTCGTGCGTAAACTCCGCACCCGGGAATTTTCATCTTACTTTACTTGTTACACAAATAACTATTTCTCAACTCACTATAAACTCGGTTCATGATTATTTGGCCCAAGAACGTATCAGTATTATTGACATTATGTCAAGTACTTGTAACGAAGGCAATAACATGGATATAGTACAAGTACGACAGAAAATTAATACAGCTGCTACTCTTGTTGTAGCGAAACTTTATGCTTACAGAACATTAAACCGTATTGTTACTAACGATATTATTCAAACTATGTCATCATTTTATAATAGTGTTTGCTTACCAATGTTGAAGATCAAATATAACAATATTGACGGTTTGCAGGATATATTGCAGATAATAGAAACCGCGTTTGATAATTTTAAAACTGAATATTCTACCTTTAAATATTTAAAGAGTATTGGTTGCTTAATAATGCCGTCGACTATAACAATAGATACATCTATTATATTTGGTCCAATTAACAAAAAGAAAAAATTGTTTACATGTCACAAAAATATTAGTATTATACCATTGAAAACAGTATTGTTCGAGATTCCGTTAACGCTGCGCCGTCAGATCAGATGGCAGCATCGATCGGGTATCGACTCCCGATCACCGTGGCAGCTTGCGCACGCACGGGCGCGCTCATCGCCAACGTCTTCCTCGCGATATTCAGAGTCGTACAAATGGCCGCGCAGTGATCAGACGCACGACGTGTGCTCTGTGCATTTTCGATTGTGACTACACATTAGAGTGCCCACCGCAATGATTACAACAGCTGCCGAGATACTGCATTAACATGTAAAGCGACCGCTCATCCAGCTCTACTCGGGTACATCAACACGACGACTCAGGCTCACATGTGCGCGAGTGCCGACCGCCACGTGTCTCACCGGCCACGGGCGATTCATCGAAGAGGACGGCAACTAATATAATTGCCTCTCATGTACACGGACTCTGTCGTTCACGGAAAGGTTGCAACACTTTTTTTTTGATAATTTTTGGAACGCGCAGAAATTTTGAGATCGCGATCCACCATCTCTGTATACACGTAGTGAACGGTTATGATAGCTGTCTAAGTGAACTATACAAGGTGGAGGTTCACGAAATGTATCTTGTGCGGCGCGGAAAATCTTAAGATATCAACTGGATACTGTAATATCGGGGTTAGTATAAAAGAATAAGCTAAATAGACAATTTTATTTTATAAATTAATTTTTATTTTCAAGACATGTGTAACATTAAAAATTAATGTAATATAACCTATTAATATAATTACTTATAATTATATTCATATATTGTGTTATATGTTATATTAATTTTAATTACATAATTAATTACGTAATTAATAACATTAAAATTAATGAATAACATATTAATTTTAATACATAATATTAATACATAATTAATATAACAGTAAAATTAACCGGTGTCTGAATTAATGTTCGGCAAGCAGAGGACATCAGTCGATCGAAGAAGCTGCCGTGGAAGACGTGGATGCTGAGACCGCGAAACCACATCACCGCTTCAAAGCCAATTCTTCTCGTCAAATAACAATGAAGTAATCTTTCTAAAAAATTACAATTATAAAAATTAATTGCAAATTCAGTTTTAGTATAAAATAATCATTGTATTATAATTATATTAAGTTGAGAAGATAGATTTACTTACATAAAATTGCCAGATCGCTGATTACTATTGACTGTTCAGTAAGAACAGATCAATCGCAATCTGTTGTCCGCTGCAATCCAGAGCGAATCTCTTGTAGAAATTCGTTGTGGGATTAAGATGCGCACGTCTTTGTTCACTCTAGTACTGGGATCTTCTCTCGGCTGCAGAGCCTCTGGACCGACATTAGGCAGGCATGTTTGGAAAACGGCGATACGTCCTCGGGTGCTGGAGAGGAGTTTGTGAGCAGCTTGAAAACCGGCACCAACCCGGGCGTTGTTATTATCAAAAGTGCCACAGAACTTGATGGGCAGCTAGGCGAGAAGGTCACGGAATCGGCAGGCCCAAAGATATTTCGGATGACTTTTGCCTTGTGCCATGTTCATTCAAGATTTTAATTCCTTCATTCGTTCATTCATTAATGAGAGTTGTTCACGTTACAATCATTCAATGTCAAACATATTATTCATTTATTCATACATCATCTTGGTGAAAAAACTTTTCACATTTTCTCAGAAATTTTACAAGAATTGGGACTTGTAAAAAATTCTAAAAAAGTATATGATATTTCTCAGATACTTTCAGAAATAATTGAAGATTTTTAGAATATTTCAATATCCGTATATATGAAAATTTCTGACAAATTGCACAGATTTTCTCATATTTATTCAGATTTCTGCAAGGATATATTAGCGAAAAATACTTTATTCTTATTTCGTCTGAGATGTTTAATTCGTATAAAAAATCTGAAAATTTTTATAGAAATTCTGATTAATAATGTGAAAAATTCTGATATTTTTTTACCAGGGCATCCATGGAAGGTCACATAGTAATAATACCGTGTGACACTTCCATATGATTCTCTATTTCTACATTTAATCTTTGGGGCATAGATGCAACTAAATTTTGGAATAACTCGTGCCTTGCGCGGAAATCTTCCCATACGATGAGAACATGTTGCGCCAATGCCTCGCGTCTACGTGGAAATTGAGGATTCCAGGCTCCTAATATGCGATAGCGCAAACCGTGCGGCGTAGATGGCGAGAACAGAGACACAATCGATATAAATCGGCTCAATATAAACAATTAACCGAACGCCACAAAGAACAACGGCTTTTGCCTTGCAGCATTTGGCACAGAAGCATGAATGGACAAATACCGTTTTCTCGAATGAGAACGTATTTTCGATGGCTGAATCTGGGCGCGTAACATTATAGAAAACGAGAGGAACAACCTACTCAGAAAATATGGAATCCTCAATTTCCACGTAGACGCGAGGCATTGGCGCAACATGTTCTCATCGTATGGGAAGATTTCCGCGCAAGGCACGAGTTATTCCAAAATTTAGTTGCATCTATGCCCCAAAGATTAAATGTAGAAATAGAGAATCATATGGAAGTGTCACACGGTATTATTACTATGTGACCTTCCATGGATGCCCTGGTAAAAAAATATCAGAATTTTTCACATTATTAATCAGAATTTCTATAAAAATTTTCAGATTTTTTATACGAATTAAACATCTCAGACGAAATAAGAATAAAGTATTTTTCGCTAATATATCCTTGCAGAAATCTGAATAAATATGAGAAAATCTGTGCAATATGTCAGAAATTTTCATATATACGGATATTGAAATATTCTAAAAATCTTCAATTATTTCTGAAAGTATCTGAGAAATATCATATACTTCTTCAGAATTTTTCACAAGTCCCAATTCTTGTAAAATTTCTGAAAAAGTATGAGAAGTTTTTTCACCAAGATGATGTATGAATAAATGAATAATATGTTTGAAATTGAATGATTGTAACGTGAACAACTCTCGTAAATGAATGAACGAATAAAGGAATGAAAATCTTGAATAGACATGGCACAAGGTAAAAGTCATTCGAAATATCTTTGGGCCTGTCGATTCCGTGACCTTCTCGCCTAGCTGCCCATCAAGTTCTGTGGCACTTTTGACAATAACAACACCCTTGGTACCGGTCTTCAAGCTGCTCACAAACTCCTCTCCAGCACCCGAGGACGTATCGCCGTTTCCAAACATGCCTGCCTAATGTCGGTCCAGGGGCCCTGCAGCCGAAAGAAGATCCCAGTACTAGAGTGAACAAAGACGTGCACATCTTAATCCCACAACGAATTTCTACAAGAGATTCGCTCTGGATTGCGATTGATCTGTTCTTACTGAACAGTCAATAGTAATCAGCGATCTGGCAATTTTATGTAAATAAATCTATCTTCTCAACTTAATATAATTATAATAAAATGATGATTTTATACTAAAACTGAATTTGTAAGTAATTAATTTTTATAATTGTAATTTTTTAGAAAGATTACTTCATCGTTATTTGACGAAAAGGATTGGCTTTGAAGCGGTGATGTGGCTTCGCGGTCTCAGTATCCACGTCTTCCACGGTAGCTTCTTCGATCGACTGATGTCCTCTGCTTGCCGAACATTAATTCAGACACCGGTTAATTTTACTGTTATATTAATTATGTATTAATATTATGTATTAAAATTAATATGTTATTCATTAATTTTAATGTTATTAATTACGTAATTAATTATGTAATTAAAATTAATATAACATATAACACAATATATGAATATAATTATAAGTAATTATATTAATAGGTTATATTACATTAATTTTTAATGTTACACATGTCTTGAAAATAAAAATTAATTTATAAAATAACATTGTCTATTTAGCTTATTCTTTTATACTAACCTCGATATTACAGTATCCAGTTGATATCTTAAGATTTTCCGCGGCGCACAAGATACATTTCGTGAACCTCCACCTTGTATAGTTCACTTTGACAGCTATCATACCGTTCACTACGTGTATACAGAGATGGTGGATCGCGATCTCAAAATTTCTGCGCGTTCCAAAAATCATAAAAAAAAAGTGTTGCAACCTTTCCGTGAACGACTGTACATCTCATTTTGTTCACCGCTCATCACTCTCAGGTCAGATTGTATCAATTTTGACGCATTAAAGACGCATTAAAGACGGCTCAGACTGTGGTCTGAGTTACACAAAAATAAAGTGAATATTTAGTTAACACCTTCCACGCGCGTCCTTCTCATCCCGCTTCCATCGCCGGGATTAATCAGCGATTTCGCGAACATTTGGTCCTTCGAGCCGGATGCGTGGAACTTAAAGTGTAGCTTGGACACAGATCATGTGAACAGGGCATGCCTTTCACGACATGCCACGTGGACATTATCGCGCGCTTCCGCGAGTGAAGTACAGACATTCTCACGCGCGCTCGCGAGTGTTACGAAAACATGTTCACGCGCTCCCGCGAGTGTAAATAGACATTTTCACGTGCTCAATACATGACATTGTAGACTCTCGATTCGCATAGTGTTTTTCTCACGCGTCTCTCGAACGGTCTCGGTTCGTGCAGCATTTCTTACACGTGTCTCGACATTTCTCAGATATTTCATCGTGCGCAGCTCAGGGACGGCTCAACATGACGGAACCCGCAAAGGCGGGTACGGGCGGTACGGAGACCACGACGCCGCTGCTCGAGGTACGACCACCGGCCCGCACATCGGAACGCCAAGCCTCACCCGTGCGCTTGTCCACGGAGCTCATCCTAAATGAACCGACTGGCGACGGTACGGAATACTGGCGAGACGCCACCGTCTTGTGCAAAGGACACGTCATTAGAGAAGATTTTCTACATCTCAATGCATCTCGAAGAGGCGAACAAGGCGTTTCTCAAGGAGCATGCATATCTTGAAGCTTCACAGCCGTCGGCGCTCATTCAACAGCAAAGCGCACGTTGACAGCTCAGCATGTGGCAGCTCAACCGGCCCGCACGGCAGCATCTAATTTACCCGTGCAATTGTTGCAACGGCACTCACTTCATTGTAATGTGTACGTAATTTAGGGATCTTTCAACAGGCAATCGACAAAAATTAGTCATACCACGGAGGCTTTGGTTCAAATGCCTCGGCCGCCACAACGGCCGCTCATGTAAAGGCTCACGGGGGTGCAAGAAGTGCACCAACCGACACGATGCTGCATGAGGCTCATCAGTCGAACTCATCAGCGAAGCCGATCACCAGCTCAGCTGCGTCAGCTCAATAGGAAGATGGTGCAATCGTCGCTCACTCATCTTTGGCCCGCTCATTACACTCAACATTACTAGCTACGGCCCTGGCTCAGATCAGCTTATCTGTTCATACTCAATGCGTATGGCCTCTCATTGATTCAGGTTCAGAACTTACCTTTGTTTCAGAATCTCTCGTTCGCCAGCTCAACATTACTTGTCATCATTCCGTCATTCTCATTACCGGAATTGGTGGCGGAAAGTCCACGCAAAACTCGAGGAGTTGAATGCTTACGCTCCGCTCACCTCACTCAAGATCAGACGTCATTATTCAAGCTCACGTTCTGCAAGCGTCAGCGAACATCCTGCCATCATTCAACGCTGCACCACAGGAATGGCCGCATCTCACCAAGTTAACCTTGGCTGATCTAGATTTTCTGACACCACGGCCAGTGGATATCGTCATTGGAGCTGACTCATATGGACAGATCATTGAGCCCAACATCATCAAACGAGATACATTGATGCCAATTGCGCAGCTCTCTTCGGATAGCTCGTTCTCGGACCTGTTAATACATCATCATCGGCAATTGCCACCGTGCATCATGCCTCCGTTCGGGAGGGAGAAGATGCTCTTGACGACTTGCTGGCGAAATCTGGATACAAGAAGAAGAGCCTGCGAGCAACAATCTTGATCTTACTCCTGACGAGCAAAGATGTGAAGAACATTTCAAGAGTACTGTTTCACGGGATTCAACAGGTCGATACACAATTCGACTTACACGGAAATCATCACTTGATACTCTTGGCGATTCGTATCTCACTGCGCATCGACATTTGAAAGGTTTACAAAGAAGACTCTCACGAGATGACAATTGTCGACGTCTGTATCATCAGTTTATGATACTCTATCGAGAGCTCAATCACATGAAGCTTCACCCGTTTCCAGTCAGCACATACAAGATTACTTGCCACATCATGGAGTGCTCAAACCAGACAGTGCAACCACAACATTACGTGTGGTATTTAATGGCTCGAGTGCATCTACATCCAGCCGCTCACTTAATGATCTCATGCACACAGGAGCCAAGCTGCATTTCGACATCACCGATGTCTTGCTCTGGATTCGACAAGTTCGGCACTTAGTTGCCACTGACATCACCAAAGGGTATAGTCAGATCAACGTGCATGAAGATGACTGAAATTTACAACGGACTCACTGGATAGATGAACAACTCAATGAAGTACCATATCATCTAACAACGGTCGATATGTTGATGACAATTCTGGAGGCGACGACACCGTTCAGCAGGTAGTCAATACTGCTCAACGGACTTGTGCATGGCGGGCGGCTTCCCATTAGCAAGGTGGCACGCGACTCATTAAGATGTACTCACTGCGGTTCAAGCAGAAAAAGACCAGGGCTCACAAACTACATTGACGATTGCGTAACCAAAAGACTCAGATTACGATGGCTTCCTCAAGAAGATTCATTCACATTCTCAACAAGGATCTCGTCGCACACTGATCATCTCACCAAACGCCTCGCTTGGTCTGAAGTGGCTCAGATACTCGATCCATTGGGCTTTGTATCACAAGTGGTGATCAAGGCGAAGATGCTCTTGCAGGAGCTTTGGCTACATGAAGCTCCAATGGGATGAACCACTGCCATCCCAGCTCTCATCACGGTGGCTCATTATCAGAAAAGAACTCACAAGCTTGATCAAGCTCTCAATACCTCGGTGGTACAACCAAGGTAGCACCTCTCAAATCACATGGAGTACCTCGTCAGTGGAATTTTACGGCTTTTCTGATACTTCTCAACTGGCAATGGCTGCAGTCGTATTTATCACCGTCCACGGCTCTAATGGCACGATTTCATTGGTGTGCTCCAAAACGAAGGTAGCACCACTCAAACAGCTCACCATCCCGAGACTTGAACTCACCGCAGCACTGCTGCTCTCAAGACTCATGCAATACGTTCAAGCCACCTTGAAGTTGAACGTTACAGCAACTCACCTGTGGACGGACTCTGTTGTGACACTCACGTGGATCAAATCTCATGCATCGCGCTGAAAGGATTTCGTGAAAAATCGAGTTTCTCAAATTCAAGAGCTCACTGCGAACGCACATTAGAAATACGTACCAGGTACGTCCAACCCAGCCGACTGCGCATCACGAGGATTAAGTACTGCTCAACTCCAAAGCCACTCATTATGGTGGACGGGACCACCGTGGATTCTCACACCTGAAGCATGGCCATCTCAACCCGCGCTTCCGGACGAGTTGAACGGTCATGAGGCTCGTCCTGGCATTGCTCAATATGCAGCTGCATCTCAGCCGGACTATCATTGAGATCTCATATACAAGTACTCAACCCTCAATAAATTATTGAAAGTAACAGCTCTCTGTTTCAGGTTTATCGCTCTCTTGAGAGGGTTCTGGGACGAGTCGTTGGACTCGCACTCTGCTTTGGAGAAAGCCAGATTTTTCTGGATCAAGGGTACTCAAGCGGCATACTTCACGTACGAGATCAAAATACTCACGGCCAACTCAAGACTACCAACTGCTCACGCATTCAGTCGATTGACTGCGTACATAGACGCTCAAGGAATCATCCGAGTTGGCGGCCGTCTCAATCAACCAACATTGGATCAAGACAACAAACATCAGGCGATTTTACCTCGCCACTCACGGTTCTCAACCTCAATCATCGCCCACGCCCATTTGCGCACCCTGAATGGAAGAACACAGCTGACATTGGCTCATGTCAAACAACAATAATGGATCATCGGCGGACGGGCTCCGGTTAAGTCTCATATCTCACGGTGTGTCGTGTGTGCTCGGCAGAGGGGGATCCGTGCTCATCAATTGATGGGCCAACTACCTCTCTCTCTCGGGTTACGCCGTCACGTCCGTTTGCTCATAAAGAAGTCGACTATGTGATTTCTGCCCAGTGCTCTGAATGTCAACGTGAAGAAATTCAAGCAAGCGCGGGTAAACGGGTAAACGGTGCACCCTGTGCCCTTTACCCATAAAACTGCTGGGCTGCTGCCCAATCCCAGGTCCTATCAGCTGGGTAACGGATGCAGCCGGTAGTACTGAACAGGGTAGCGTTCCGCGAGGCGAGCGCGGCGTGCTCGTGCGTGGGAGGTGCCCAATACGAGCGGGGTATATGGCGCACCACGTGCCGTATATTCCTAAGGCGCGTCGCTGCTGCCGAATCCCGGATCTCCGGGCAACCGATGAGCGACGCGTTAACAGTACGGGGTGACTCGTGCGATTACGTGGTAGCTGGTGGCATGGCACTAGCGACGGCGACTCGTCAAACGTGAGCTAAGATTGCTCGACACGAGTACTACGGGGGTAGGGAGCCCCACCGGGAGGCTACCGGTGCCCTACCAGATGGTGTCGGACTCGTAGGGGCAGAGGATTCGCATAGCCGAGTGAGCGGCATGGAGGGCCTAGTGTGGGTCACGCTATGAAGCTCATGTTGCGCATTACTTATAATGGGGGTGCTATGGCACCCCAACCCTGTCAGTTGGGCTGATCTAATCCGAGTAGATCACGCCCCCTGCAGGAACCCTGCTACCTGGGGAACACCACAGGTACAATAGCGAGTCATGAGTGCGTTACAGGAAACCGTACCCCTACGTTTGAAGGGTCGGCTTGTCCGGGAGTACGTAATCGTCAGGTATGGGCTCTGTAAGGGGGAAATCCCCGGTGTCGGCTCTGATTCTAGCGTGAAGGGAAGTACTGCTAATGTTGATCGCACTCCGACCACGGGGAGGATTCTGGGGGGGCTAACCGCCCCCCCAGACCCCCCGGTGCGGTCGTAACTATGACTCTCATTATAGTAGCCAAATGCCTCGTCATCTAATTAGTGACGCGCATGAATGGATTAACAAGATTTCCACTGTCCCTATCTACTATCTAGCGAAACCACTGCCAAGGGAACGGGCTTGGAAAAAAGCCGGACCGCTCACCATCAAAACATGGAAGGGACGAGGTGTGAAGATATACAAGGGAGGGATCTTCTCCACCTCCGCAATTCACCTCGAAGTAGTCAGTGACTACTTATCAGAAGGATTCATAGCAGCCTTCCGAAGATTCTCAGCTAGAAGGGGAATTGCTCAAACCATGTATTCGGACTGCGGGACAACATTCATTGGAGCAGACGCCGCGCTCAAGGAAATGTTCATCCAGGGCTCTTAAGAACATCACGGATTGCTAAAGTTTTACAACTTAATGACACAGGATAGAAGTTCAACCCACCAGGCGCTCTACACATGGGGGGCAAGTGGGAGGCGGTAGTAAAGTCTGAAGTTTCAACTGAGACGGACTATCGGGGAGGCTCTACTCACGACGGAAGAACTCACAACGTTGCTTACGCAAACCAAGGACATTCTCAACTCGCGGCACTTAGAACCGCTGAGTGACGACCCTGAAGACGTCTCAGCGCTCACACCAGGTCATTCCTCATTGGAGGTCCAATCATTACCATGCCAGAGCCATCTCTGATTGACCTAGCAACCTCACAACTATCTCGGTGGCAGCTCATTCAGCAGCATGTTCAACATTTTTGGGCACAATGGTCGGCTCATTATCTGCAACGCCAGCAGGCGATATCCAAGTGGCATCATCCTAACAACAACATCAAGATGGGTTCCATCGTGCTGCTCACCGACGAACGCTCTCCACCGTGCAAATGGCCACTCGCCAGAGTAACAGCTTTGCACCCCGGCAAGGATGGACTCACCAGGGTGGTTACCCTCAAGACGGCCACCACGACACTCACTCGGCCAAGTGCCAAGCTTGCCATATTACCCAGCTCAACCGGATGAAGGATCAAGAGTAAGGAATCATCAACAAGGTTGCTGATGGCGGGCGGAATGTTCGAGATTCCGTTAACGCTGCGCCGTCAGATCAGATGGCAGCATCGATCGGGTATCGACTCCCGATCACCGTGGCAGCTTGCGCACGCACGGGCGCGCTCATCGCCAACGTCTTCCTCGCGATATTCAGAGTCGTACAAATGGCCGCGCAGTGATCAGACGCACGACGTGTGCTCTGTGCATTTTCGATTGTGACTACACATTGAAGTGCCCACCGCAATGATTACAACAGCTGCCGAGATACTGCATTAACATGTAAAGCGACCGCTCATCCAGCTCTACTCGGGTACATCAACACGACGACTCAGGCTCACATGTGCGCGAGTGCCGACCGCCACGTGTCTCACCGGCTCACGGGCGATTCATCGAAGAGGACGGCAATTAATATAATTGCCTCTCATGTACACGGACTCTATATACATCTCATTTTGTTCACCGCTCATCACTCTCAGGTCAGATTGTATCAATTTTGACGCATTAAAGACGCATTAAAGACGGCTCAGACTGTGGTCTGAGTTACACAAAAATAAAGTGAATATTTAGTTAACACCTTCCACGCGCGTCCTTCTCATCCCGCTTCCATCGCCGGGATTAATCAGCGATTTCGCGAACAAGTATTAATAAAATTTCTTGAACTTTCTAACGTTTTCTCCACTATAAATGCCTACATTGAAAGATGTAAAAATGATAATAATATTATCACTTTAATAACTCAAAGTTTATTCTGGAAGTCTACTGTAAAAGATTCGAACAGTAAAATTGTATTGCCATTAATTTTATTTTCAGACGATATTGAAATTAATAATCCTCTAGGTTCACATAAAGGTATCCATAAGCTTGGCGCCGTTTATTGTACAATTTCATGTCCTGAAGAGTATTCCAGTAAACTAGAAAACATTTTTCTACTTCAACTCCATAATTCCGTTAATCACAAGCATGTAGGAAATAAAAAAATATTTAACAAAGTTATTGAAGTTATACTTATACAACAGATTTGGAAGTAAATGGTATACAGATTAAAATTAACGGTGAAG
This sequence comes from Temnothorax longispinosus, assembly GCF_030848805.1. Lineage (NCBI taxonomy): Eukaryota > Metazoa > Arthropoda > Insecta > Hymenoptera > Formicidae > Temnothorax > Temnothorax longispinosus. Next base: position 4,084,758 of record NC_092369.1, read on the forward strand.
TAAAAACGGTATTTTTTAAATTGTGCTTTAAGGTAAAAGTACCAATGACGGGCCACTGCCCATTACCTGGCCATTGATGGGGGATTTATTTTTTATTAAGCTTTTTAAATAAAATTGGAAACGTATTTTTACTGATTAATATAATTTGACTATTTAGTTTCTTATATTAAAAATTGTGCTATTTAAAACTTTGTTTAAGATACTAAAAAAAATACTTGAATACTGATACTTAAGTGTATTGTGAGTTTCAATAGATTTCTTACGGAATGGCTAAGAGAAGTAAGATACTGGTTAAGCCTATAATTATCGAAATAATAAGTTTTTCTGTACGAGAAAAGACGATATAGAATCTTAAACATATTTATAATAAATAAAAAGTAACAAATTGCACATGTAAGTTATTTTTGTATAAATATTTACGTGGCTATCTAGTGGTACGTGGAAATCTTGTTTGCCCAATAACTAACCGACTGGCTAGTTATCGGTCGAATCGCCGCGATATGTGCTCACTCCTGTGCTGTAGTACCTAGCCGTAACATCTGTTCAAGTTCGAATGATCTGTGTGCACAGTTTTCGTACGAAAATCGTAAGTAAACTTATTTTTAACATTAGTTCTAGCAATATTATATTACATTATACATGTTTTTCAAGTTTTTTTGTTTATTTTTCTACATGTTGTATATATAACCTCCAAAATTTGTTTACTTTCTCTATTACAGAAAACGTAAGATGGGCAAGGAAAAAAAGAAAAGAAGTCGATCAAAAACAGTGTATGAAAAGAAATACACACAAGAAGATGTACGTAATGCGTTAAAAGCAGTAAAAAAGGGCATGTCGACACGAAGGGCTGCTGCTACATTCAAAGTACCAAGAAGTACTTTGTACGCAAAACACAAAGGTATCCTTCCAGTCGAAGGTGTGAAAGAGCCGAGTACCTACTTAACAGCTGAAGAGGAAAAATTGTTGGTGAATTGTGAATAGACGCAAAATGTTTAGATGTAGTCGAAGCTCGCATCGAGTCTCCAAAGCTTTCCTACTTAACAAATAATTATACACAATTTATTGATGTTAATAATCTATTGTCTGAAGGTTTGTAAACTATTATTATGTAAAATAAGTTACCAAACTTAATTTCTTATTATTTTATTTGTTACAAATGATGAGAATAAAAATGAAAAAGCAATGGAGAGTAATAATGTTACAGGTAGGAAAACTGAAGAAGCTCCAAAGCTTTGTAATCTGAAGGAGTCTATTGAACAGCCTTTTGATACTCTTGATAGTCTTGATCAATCCTTGCAAGGTTTGTACAATAGTATTAAATATAATATTTTGAAACTTGAAATCTAAATTAACACAAGTAACTTAATTATTTTTATATTTGTTATAGATGATCAGAATTCGAATGTAAGTGAAAGCGGTGTGATAACTGTAGAAATAACTGAAAATGTCACGAAAAGTCATAGCGTTATGCCTGAAGGGCTGCAACCAAATGTAAATATAGACGAGCAAATTTCCAATACCAGTCCTGTAACAGATAATTTGATTCAAAACCAGATGTCTGATGAACTTCAAGGTTTGTATACAATTCTAAGATTTTGTATTATATTAGTTTATAATTTTTTATAACAAGTTTCTTCTTACAGATGTTCATACTAAAACCAACGAAAATGGAGCAATGGAGAACATTCCATCACCATTTAGAAAATCTATGGTTTGGCCTGCAGATATTATGAAAAATAAGAAAAATAAGAAAAAGCCGGCTAGAAAAGTCTCCACCGTATTGACTTCCGAAGATTCTGTGCAACATCTGTTTTTATAAAGTTTTAAATTCATTGAATAAGTTAAAATAATAAATTAAAATAATAAGGTAAAATAAAAAATTATAATAATATAGGTATTATATTGTTCTTAGATTTAAAACTAAAAAAAACGTTTACTTATAACTACGAAATTATAAAACTGTTTACTTTTAATTTACTAAATTTATAGAAAATTGAATTATTTGTTCGAAATTATAATACATAAAAAATTGTTTATCAAACAAAATAAACATTTCTGGTGTTTATTTTATTACCTCTTAAGTGTTTGCGTTCGACAAGATAAAATTTTATTTATTAAAATTATTTTTAATACACTATAAAAGTTATGGTCAGTTACTAGGACCTCAAAAATTAGACACTGGGACACCCATTTTCGACCGGCCATGTATTGGGACATTGGGTCTATTATTATTTCTGTTTATAATTAATTTACTATCGCACAAAATATTGTTTTTTTGTGCTTGTTTGATAGAAAACAGTATAATCTTTCGATATATAGACATTTTCTTATTATAAAATTGATTTTGTGCATTACATTTAAAAAAAAATGTCTTGGTATGCTTAAACGGCCAGGTATTGGTACTTTTACCTTATTGTAGGAGATAATTTAGGGTTGAATACCATGTTAGAATTTTCTGGAAGTTTTAATTTGATATATTGTTGCAAAATTTGTCTTATTGCTAAACAAAATATTCGGAAACAGGTGCGAGAAAACGTGGACTTAATACGAACGGTTACAAATTATACAGATCACTGTAAAGAAAAGATTTTTGGAATAGACGAAGAGTGCATTTTTAATAATATTCCCAGTTTCCATGTTGCAGAGAACTTTTCTGTTGATCCCATGCACGATCTCCTAGAGGGTGTATGTCGTTATGATATTGGGAAAATATTAAAGAATTTTATCGTAACGAATCAACTATTTACGCTAAAAGTTTTCAATGAAAAACTTCGATATTTTAAGAAAACCTCTTTCGGTGAAAATATTCCTGTAATAACGCAAAATTTAATAGAAAAAGAATATTTGATTATTTCATTTTTCAAAATGAAATACCTTGTTCTAAATCTTTGTTTAATTATTGGAGATATTATTCCAGTTAATAACGTTATCTGGGAATTATATTTAATTTTACGACAGATCGTATGTATTGTTTTCTTACATGCCGTAAATAGACAAACTGTTGATTTATTGGAAGTGCTTGTTTTTGAATATCTTTCTTTACACGGCGAATTATTTCCTAATTCATTAAAATACAAACACCATAATTTACTGCATTACCCGAGAATTATGCGCACATATAAACCTTTAAAAAACATGACATGTACAAATATACACGATTTGAAGCTACAAATTAAAGACTTACAAATTAAAGAAATAAATTACACTTGTACAAATAAATTACAAGTGTAAATTACACTTACAAATTAAAGAAACAGTAAGATATGTAAAACACGAGTAAATCTTTCGTTTACACTAAGTTTAAAACACCAACTGCAACTATGCTATAGATTTCTGTGCAACCAAAGTTTTACAGATGATATTTCTGTTGGCACTACTGTTTCGAAATTGTATGTAATGAGTAATTACGACTGTTTACGAAACCTTTTGCTTCATGATTCTTTTAAAGATTATGAATGTATAACATGGATAATAGTAAACGGGAATAAATATGATTTAAATTCTATAATATGTATTTAAGTAATGATAATAAACCTGCGTTTGCCAAAGTTAAGCATATTGTTATAAGTCCATCAAAGGAAGTTTTCTTTTTATATACTACACTAATAACAGTCTGTCACAATCGTCATCTTTGTGCGTTTGAAGTATATGAGACGCAGAAGTGGAGTTTCGTTTCTCAGAAAGATCTCATGGATTGCACCGTTTACTATGTTAAAGTTATGTCAGATGAGAAACATTATATTCCTATATACTTTTAAGAGTTAGTAGTGAGTAGTCTCAGAAAAATTGAAAACCAAATATTTCTTACAAAAAAAATTTTTTGAAAAAAATTATGGTAATTATGCAGTTTAGGGGAAGCACCTTTGATGACCTTGACCTTGACATATGTTGTCAAGGTCACCCTCCTGAGTGACCTTCAGAAGGTTTTAGCCGTCGCTCGTTTTTTATTAAAAAGTTATAAACAAAAAAAGTTTCGAAAATATAGCAGTTATTTTAAGTACTGAGAGGCATAAACGACTAATATTACGTTTTTCTTTGAAGCAGAGAATACTTTATTTTGCGAGAAAGTCGCTGCTTTACCAAAACACAACATTTAAAGCAGTAAATTGTTGATAAATTGAAGTTTTTTTGTTAAAGCAGAGAATACTTTATTTTGCGAAAAAGTCGCTGCTTTACCAAAACACAACATTTAAACCAGTAAATTGTTGATAAATTGAAGTCTTTTTGTTAAAGCAGAGAATACTTTATTTTGCGAAAAAGTCGCTGCTTTACCAAAACACAACATTTAAAGCAGTAAATCGTTGATTACTAACCTACATAGGTTAGTTGACGCGCTTTAAAAGTATTTAAGTGTTTAAAACGCGTCAACTAACCTATATATGCACCTATATATGCTATATTTTCCAAACTTTTTTTGTTAATAACTTTTTAACGAATAGCGAGCGACGGCTAAAACCTTCTGAAGGTCACTCGGGGTCATGACCTTGACAACATATATCAAGGTCATTGAAATCGGTGAGGTCGCCAAACTTTTTTTTGTTAATAACTTTTTAATAAAAAACGAGCGACGGCTAAAACCTTCTGAAGGTCACTCAGGAGGGTGACCTTGACAACATATGTTAAGGTCAAGGTCATCGGAGGTGCTTCCCCTAAACTGCATAATTACCAAAATTATATATATATATAATATTATATTATTTGATTTTAAATTTATATTATATATTTTTATTCTTTTATGTAATGTGTTAAAAATTTTAGATTAGATTTGCTATTTTCTCCGCAGTTTTATTATTTAGACTCGATATTTTAATGAAGAATTAGTTGCACAGAGTGTGATTACATATATCGTATGTCATTAATGTACAAAATACACTAAATTAATATATAATATAAAAATGTAATATGGCAATTTTTAAACTGTGTATAATACAATATACATTTATATGAAATATATCTAATTTTTCTTATTAATGAGTATATTTTCTAACAATATGATTTTTTAAATAAACATATCTCACAGAAACTTTCAAGTATTTTTTTCTAACATTAAACGAAATATGTCCTTTACTACCTAGTTCTATTTAGTAACGCACCAAAGCTAAAAATCTATGTTGATACTAGTAAATATTTTCTTTGGTTCTTATAGACATTTCTTTCTCTCAACGAAATATTTTTTTCGTAACCAAAACTAGTTAACACTTATAAATAAATATTTGGTTAACTGTAGTAAATATCTGCATTAATAATAGTAAATATAATTTTATTTAAAGCAAACATTTTCTTCTTTCTACGAAATATTTATTTCGTAGCCGAAATCCATTCGACACATTAAAATATGTTGGGGATTCCTGCAATTGATTATTGTAAAAGTATCTGTCCGTTACATGTATTATACTTTTCCCCGTTTCTGCTTCTCACGCGAAATAATATGTATAAGTTCGGAAACGCCGGAGGGAGCTGATCCGCGCCGAAGGCGAGCGCGCGTCAGCATATCCCCATGCGGCTCGCCTGACAACCGGCCTCCCTCCCAACGAACCCGCCGCGCCGGGGTATTTAAGCCGGCGCTCCGACGGAAACCGGCACTTCGTCTTCACGACAGCTTTCCGCTGCTCCCGACGAAGCCTACCATCCAAATTTCCAGGGGACACACCAAACGGGGTCCAGAGTCTGAGCCCCGACCGCGAGTTCTCAGGTGTCCCCGCATTCCAACAAATTCACTCTCGACGGCCACGGCCAAGCGGGGTCGAGCGTGCTCGGCCTCGTAACGAGGGTTCTCGTTACCATAGCCCCGGGAGTCCGCACTCCTCCGCTCTACCTGTCGCGTCTCCGCCCGCGTGCAAATACCGTCCCGTGTACCGCGCCGAGTATTCTAGATAATGTTATAATACCGCATGCAGTAGCCCGCGCCGAGTGCATGGCTGTAAATTACCGCGTCCGTCGAACACTGTAATCCCGCTCCGTCACTTTATATCTATTATAGCGAATAAACGTTTTTATTGTATATTACAAGCTAATTACTGTCTCTGGGCCTTTTATCGCATCCCTGATCCGGCGAGCTAGTTCGCGTTCAAGTATAAAGCTAGGCCGCTGCACAATCGAAAAAACAAAGCGGAGCCGCACGTGAGATCTCGCGTCTTTTCTGGACGGATCCGGCGTTCCGTTCGGCGTACTCACTACGCGCCCGAACAAAATAAATATTTAGTTGATTGTAGTAAATATTTGCATTAATAGTAGTAAATATTTTCTTCAATCTACGAAATATTTCTTTCGTAGCCGGCGCCCATTTGGCATATCTAAATAAATATTTTGTTTATCCTAATAAATATCCGCGTTGACGTTAGTAAATATTTCTTTGATTCTTGAAAATAAATACTTTAGTCAACTAATTATTGTTGCTAGGATCTAGTAAATATGTTCCAAGGACCCTTTAAAGAAATAATTTTCTTGGAGCAAGTAACATTTTTTTTGCCAGTATATAGAATAACAATTAAGTAATTTAAATCGACTGACTGGCAATATATAACGTCTTTTCGATGTGACTGTTCGAGAGCACGCGGTTGCGCGAGATAGCGCGAGGTAACGAGACGACCACAAAAACAAGAAACAAGTACCGAATTTCAAAATAAACAAATATATTTAATAATGTCTAATATGTACAAGTATTTACAGTTCTTTCCCTTTTTCCAAGGAAGCCGTGGAGCGCGCACAGAAGCTACGGCTAGCGATGCGGCGAAACGTTCAAAACGCGGAACAGCGGTGTGCAAAGCGGAGTACGAAAGCGGGTTTTCTTTGATCTGCGAGCGAAATCGGTTCCGCGGCGCGGCGACGGTCCTTTTAACACCTCCGAGGCGAAACTCCCTCTCTGCAGATTTCCCAGAATTTCGGGAGGGTGATTGGCCGTCGGAGTCCTGCGTCATGGAGCTGACGTCACCGATTTCACGTGGCGACCCAACGGGGTCGTCACCTGTTTTCGAGTGCTTTGTGTATAGCATGGATTGTTCCTTTGTTCTAGCGTTGTTGTTTGACTTTATTATTGATAACAATGTTAAAGTTTCTAGAAAGCTAATCCCGAAAGATCCATGCTATACCGAATATTTTCGTGACTATTCTCATGCGACAATCTTAACGAACATTAGTTACTTTCACTTCATAAAATGTTAGACCGAAATTTACTGCAAGCGTGCATGTGCTGACATGCAGCCGAACGCGACTTCGTCGCAATGCGAATTGTTGCGATCTCAAACAGTGACCATTGAAAAAACTATGAGCCAACTCGCTTTGTCGGATTTACACAGCACTTTTTCGGATCAATCGTCAAGACATTATTAATTTCGACCAACGCTTTTGGTCAGATGATGTAATTTCTGAATTAAATAATTTTATTTTATTGCGAAATAAATTGCGAAATAAAATAAAATTATTTAATTCAGAAATTACATCATCTGACCAAAAGCGTTGGTCGAAATTAATAATGTCTTGACGATTGATCCGAAAAAGTGCTGTGTGAATCCGACAAAGCGAGTTGGCTCATAGTTTTTTTAATGGTCACATCGAAAAGACGTTATATATTGCCAGTCAGTCGATTTAAATTATTTAATTGTTAAATTTTTTTGTTTCAACGAAATTTTTTTTTTTAGGTAATTATTTTAGAGATGTATCTGATTACAGTTATTATAGATACAAATAACTTCGAGCATTATAGCTATTTCAATAACAGATATATAACAGTTCGGTAGTATATATATTGCAGTTACATTTTCAGCAATTAATATAACAGTTACATTAAATTATAGTAATTTATATAATTTCAATATAACGCGTTATATTGTTGTTATGTCCACACAATGTCACATGAGTGGGAATTTACAATTAACATATATGATGTTTGAGATCATGCAACATCACCACGGAAAATCTCGTAAATTTCAGGAAGTAAATGTAAAGTTATGAAGACATTCCAAAGTGTTCTCGCGACTCATACGCATTCGAACAATCGAAAGGATAAATTATCCAACGCGTTATCGTAATCGCATTTCAAATAGCCTTTTCAATATTACATTCGTCAGTATAGCATGGATCTTTTTATCGACCGTATTCCAGAAAGTTCGCTAATTGCCAGCAATAACATTGCCACAGCTGACCGAGTGCACAAAGTCAAGCTACCGCTCGCACACAATAGAAAGCTATAAACAAAACGTGTTTATAGCCATGCTATAAACAAAACGCGCGCAAATAACGATCCTCGGATTATCACGTGCAAACGGTGACGTCAACGCGATGACGTAGGCCGCCGCTGGCCAATCACCCTCCCGAAATTCGTAAAAATTGGCCTGGAGGGATTTCGCCTCGGAGGTGATAAAAACACCGCCGCTGCGCCGCGGGATCGATTTCGCTCGCAGATCACCGCTAGTATTTCGATACAACCGCTTTGCTATACCGCTTATCACCGCTTTACGCACTCGCTTGCCTAATTGCTATTTCGCCGCTTTCGCCGTGCTAGACTCTGTGCGCGCTCACGGCATTTTGCCTGAAAAGGAAACCAGTGTAAATAATTGTACATATTGAACATTAAAACTTTGTATTTCTGTACTTGCTGTTTCTCTCTGTTTCTTTTGTGGTCGTCTTTTACCGCGCGCTATATCGCGCTACCGCGTGCTTCAGAACATTTCTGGTCCTTCGAGCCGGATCATACCGGCAACCGCGGATTCGGGAGTGCTTCCTCATCCAACGACCGCCACCATAAGCATGGATCAGAGCGCCTTGCTGAACAGCCAATACGACATCCACGGCCGCATCTCCCGCGCCATGGACAACCTCCGGAAGCTGGGTGCAGACAAGCTCACCCTCGGCATGGTGAGCACTCGCATCCGCATTCTCGACGACCTGTGGGCCAAATTTGAGTCAAACCACGACCTCCTTTGGGCATGCTACGGGCAACTCTACAGCGAGAGTGAGTACGCCAAGACTGATTTTGTCGACACCGTCGAGAATACTTACGCGCATCAGCGCGGTTTGCTTATCGGTCTCGAAAGCAAACTGAAACCCGCGTCGCCCAGAGTGCCTGCCGGGCCGGAGCAAGCTAGCGAACACGCTCCCAAGACTTCGCTACCGCGTATTCAGTTGCGGAACTTTTCGGGCGCGTATGAGGAATGGCCGTCGTTTCGGGATCTCTTCCAGTCGCTCATCGGTGAGAATTCGTCGATTTCTAACATTGAGCAGCTCCATTACCTCCGATCTTGTCTGCGAGGGCCCGCTGAAAAATTAGTGACTTCATTAACGGTGACCGAAGACAATTACAGTTGTTAACCTATGGGCGTTTTACCCCGGGGGCTCCGAGGGGGGGTGAGGGAGGGAGGTATCGGATTTTGCGGGGGTGAAGGGAAGGGGGAGGGGCGGGGTATCGGGTTACACAGGGGTATCGGGTTACAAGGAAATAACGCGGGGGTGAGGGGGGAGGGCGGGGTATCGGATTACACAAGGGTATCGGGTTACACAAGGATATCGGATTTCAAGGATATCAGATTTCAAGGATATCGGATTTCGCGGGGAAGAGGGAAGGGAGGGGTTGACCTTGGCATTCCACCGTGATGACTCACCGGGATGAGTCACCGGAATGACTCACCCGCGCCGCGGGTCCGCGGGAGGGGAAGTCCGCGTTCGCGGTCGCGGTCGCGCCGCGGGGTCCGCGTGAGGGTCCGCGGGGGCCGCGGGGGCCTCGTTCGCAACGACACCGCTAGGCGGCGCACAATGGGTAAGACTAACTCGATAGCGCACTGCGTAGGAGCGTGTTCATCGAACCTGTCGGGACACGTTTGTCGTAAACAACATTTTTCTAAGAAAAGGGGAGGCGGTTATGGCGTAGACTAAACAAATTCGCTAAACAATCTATCTACGCAGTACGTAAAAGACATAGGAAAAAATGACGTCATCGGAACAATGATCGACCCGATAACGCATCGAACTTGTCGGAACATGTTCGTCGTAAACAACATTTGATAAAAGTTAGGTATAGGAAAAGACATGCACGCAAAAAAAATGCATCGTTCGTTTAAGTGTAAAAAAGCCTATTTATTTAACTCTTCTTTTACATAATATTATCTTACGTGCTAAAAAACTAAAGCTGCGAGCTCACAATCGATGAGCTGATTCGTATTGAACGCATCGCTAGCGTATATTGCATTCGACGCTTCCCTGAGATCCGTCACGGTGGACGCGATATCGGAGAACTGCGCAAATTTTGCATCGACCGCCGCAAGGATTCTGACCAAACGATCGAATCTCGCATCGATGCACCGATCGAGATCGAACATACGATGCAGCGTCGATTCGATCATCATCAAGCGTACGTTTACAGATTCGAGACGTATGAGTTTGACGTTATTAACCGACGTACAAACTCTCACCGTTAGCGGTCCAACGTTTATAAAACTATGGACATCTTTGAAGTCGTTGCGAAAGAAATTCTGAATATTTCGTCGTTGCTCGTAGAGTGCCTTCCACGTTTCGAGAGACAACAGCAGTTCCTTTCCTCGATGATCTCCAACGGCGATCTCCACGTAGCTCGGTGGACCCACGTTGATGCCAATTTCGAGGAATTTGTATCCCGTAGCTGTCAGCGCGTATCGTCTGCTGAGTATACGTACCGCGCGACGGTCCCCCGAAATGCTGGATAAAAGAAATGAAAATAGTTTTATTTTTCGACAGTATTACAATATGCAAAGATATAAAAACTGGGGGAGACTCTATATGTTAATTTTCTCTCAAACGAAACTTACCTATTGCATCTGGCCTCATACGTTTGAGTTTCAACGTTGTGAATCGGCACGTAATAATTCACGGCATTCACGCGTTTTGCACCGTTGTTGCTGCTGCTGCTGCTGCATCCTTCAAAGGAGAACATTTTTGCTCTCTAGACTCTGAGAAGTTGACCGTCAGTACAAGCGATCGCAACAAGACTGATCATATAAAATTAATCGAGTATACGCGACAACTCCAAAAAGTAATGATGTGGTGGTGGGGAAAGGGGGAGGGGGAATTAATGTTTATAGAACTGCGCAGTGGATTTTTTAAGAAAGAGGGAAGTAAAGCCTACTCTAACGGTGATGATGGGGGAGGGGAGGGGGAGTAAGAAAGAAAACAAAAAGTTATATATAATATATTTATTAAAAAAAAAGATCGCAAATCTTTATGGCGTCGCGCGCGACCACCAATTAAATAGTTTTATTACATTTTGTAACGCGCAATTCTTTTCATGTTTTCCGCATCGCATAGTATTGGGGTCATCTAGTTTATTCAAATATTCGATATCTTCGTAATGCGCATCCAGAGTATCGACAATTAGGTTTTTTCGCGCATAATTCTCCAGCAGATCCACAAGCCATTCTCGTTTCTGGCATCCCTTGACATACACGAGAGTCGGCATCTCGTCGTCATCGTCTTCTTCGTCTTCTTCCACACCAAGCACGGCCGATGTAATTAGGCGTTTCACCATGCTGTACGGCACGTTTTCGTCTTCTCATCGTAATCCATGGTGATAGCAAATCAACCAGGTAGCGCACGATTTGTCGGATTTTGTAAAGAGATTCCACGGCATGGGGTACGTAAAGATGTGATGCGTCAGAACGCAGCCTTTTCTCAGCACCGCCACCTCTTTCATGACAAATTTCATCCCGATGAGGAATCTTTGCAAGTCCACGAACGTTGGTACGGACATGACAAGATTTCTTTATCTCTCTATCTCCCTCATCGATGCGTCAATCGAGAGGAATGACGCGCAACTCTGCAAACCGTCTCGCGACACTCTGATTTATACTTCCCCCTCCCTTCCTCCCTTGCTCCTCTAAATAATTGTATCGGAGACTGATGGAAAGAGAGAGAGAGAGAGAGAGAAAGAGAAAATAATATTCACGTCGACGTTGGTTGCCGCGAACACTCAGACTATTTTGCGCACCACGTTCGTCAACGGGTTGTACTCAATCACGCGGTCGTGTATGATGAGACAGTACGCGGAGGTATTCGGCGGTACGTTCTCCATGCAGTCGAATTCTATTCTGACATCCACGGTAGCGTTTTTGACGGATTCGTTTTGGCGGGAGCAATCGATGATCACAAACGGGCCGTTATGTAGAAAAGTCGAAACGGTGAGACTCGGCTCGAGATATTCGTATCCGTAGTAACCCTTGCAGAAACGCGCGTACAGAATCGCCCATCTGTGTTTGCCAAAGTCCAAATTCAGATCGTCGTACAGATAAACTTTCGAGTTTAGATAGAGTTTTACGTTGGTCAAGTTGCAGTCGTCGAATCGGCTTGTGTCGGCGGACATGACGTTCTTCCGACCCGTCTGCAGAGCGAAGACGACGTATTGCGGTTTCTCGAGCTGAGTCGCGGTCTTAATGGGCCCACGAGTGCTTGGTCGTGTTCTGCAACAGGGGATACTCGTACAGATCCCACGAACGGAAACCCATACTTAGATATCGTCTGTCTTCCAAGGCGATCTCGTTCAATACCACGTGAGGCATTCGCCATTGTATCTTGAGTATTTTGATAGTAGGCTCCAACGCGAGACTTCCTACCACGGAATTGTTGTCGTTGCGCGCTCGTATCAAGATCAATTCGTGACGAGCGTTGATCACCACGCGTTTGTAATCCTCGCAAAATCCCAGTAACAAGTTGAGCGGTACGCAGAAATTGAAATATCCGTTCGGATTATTCTGCAGATCCCAGCCAGCGTTTCGCAGGATCACGCTTCTGTCGGACGATACCGTAACATAGATTTTGAGCGTGCTGGTTATTTCTACGTTTCTGCAGCGATCAATCTTCATACCGTCGAACTCGTATCGAATCTCGTCGAACATGAACGCGACGCAATTAGTACCCAATACCACGTTATCGACTTGGTCGGCTGCTCTGGTCACCGTCAATGTTCCTTCGACGTAGAAAAAACTTTCGCACGGCAACGTATACAGATCCTGCTGTTGTATGGGTATTCGTATCTCGTCGCTATAGTCAAATGTTGTGTTGGCGTACGGATTGTTCGTGTGAGTCTCGATCTTGACGATTCGATCGTCAAAGACCGGTTCGCTTTCGATGTTGAGAATTTCAGTCATCGTTCAGATGTTTCGCACCGCGAATCCCAGAGATTGTAAAAACCTAACGTTCGACGCGTTGAGCTTTTTTCTCGTCTCTTGTTCAACGCCACCGAATGTCGACTTGACGGCATCGTCGATCGGCGCAGCCGTAAAGATATTACTGTTATCTGTCGCGTGCTCAGAGTCGTTCAACACTAGCATCTCATATGTCGCGCGTACACTCACGCTCACGCATACACTGGTTGGTGCGTTATCGCTCTTGCCGTCGTACGTGCAATCTGACAGTGATCTCTTCTCCTCGAAAATCGAGCAATCGTCCGTCTTGATCAGCGACGCGTATCGTTAGATTCGTAACGCTCCGCGTGATGATCGGCAGGTAAATGATCTGCGCCGGCATTTTCGATATCTTATATTCCGGTGGTACGCTCGGTGAAAATTCGTGTATCGTATGAACGCGTTTGCCGTTGCTGTACGCACCTGCGGTCACGTTACAATCCACGCGGATAATGTTTACGTTAATAATATTAATCGGTGCGTCCGATTCGTGCCACAGTCCCGGCGGCAATATACGCGTCGACGAGAATCCCACGAGATCCGACGTTGTTCGGTTTGTTAAAGTTCACTTGGAAAGCGCACTTGATTTTGCTCTTCATCGTATTGTAATTTGCGCGAAGCACTATCGGGTATTCCGCGACCTCGTCTTCGTAGTCGTTCGCGCGAACGGTCTCCTCTCGCGCGATATCCGCGATCGACGTACGACGATCGTCGTTGGAACAAACCACGCGTCGCGGACGTTTACGTAAAATTTCACGTTTCAAAAACTCGTGTATGGCTCGTATCTCGTACGATCCCTCGGGAATCGTAATTTCCGTGTCATCCTCGTCGAAATAAAATTTATTATTCGAAGAATTCACGTTCGGAATCGTGTGATAATTCTCGAAACACGTTAGACCGAGCTCGTAGTCACCATCGCTCAGATCCACGGCGGGAAAATAGTGCTCCGCGAGGATGCTGCTCTTCCCCGTGAACGTTATAGACATGTCGGCGGAAGCTGTTCGACGGACACTGAGTCTCCACACGGCGCGTCATCAGGTTTTAAATTAGCGCCGATCGTCGTCGATCGTCCGGAGAAATTGCAAACACAATTGTCCACAGATGCTCTGATCGTATCGCTGATAAGACGTGTGATTGTACTCGATTTTCGTAACGCTCGGTCCGAAATATCGCACCAGTTCTTTCGGTGGTCGAAGATTGCCGAAACTGTCGAAATATACGACTCGATCTCCCCTCTTGGCGTACGTTACCCAATGAGTACCGGGGCCCGCTGCATCGTCCAAATTCACGATACCGCTCTCGTTTCGACGTATGCCATCGACGATCGGTAACGAATCACGCATGAAAACACCTCTGAAGAACGGTACGCGCATTTGCCTTGTCAGTCGACTCAATTGTACGTTAGTTGTAGGACCCGTGGACATATTTAACGACTTTTTTGATGTTTTTTTTTTTTAATCTTCAAGGCTACTCCTTGCCCGCGTTTGTGCGGGCCGAGATACAGTCCTTGTCCATATTTGTACGGAGCGAGATAAAGTCCGCGACCTTCTATGGCGCGATTGTAACGTTGCGTCTCTTCCAGCTGACGTCGCGCGGCTTTGCTAGCGTTCATCGCCGTTGTAATTCCGGCCGCTCCGCCGGCCAGAGAACCGAGAACTCCCAACAACGGTAGAATCGGCAACACGTCACCTCGTTTTGCTGTCGGAAGTATCCGTTTTTTCGTCGGCCTTTTCCTCGTTCGTGTTTTCAAACCCATTCCGAGCTTCGTCTTAGCCTTCATGGCCGCCCAGACGGCTGTAGCGGTAGTCCTCTCTCCGAGAGTCGAATCTCTCGCAATGACGCGTCCTAGCGCTCTCTCGGCGAGTATCTTGTCTGCCGCGTGTCTCTCGGTGAGGCCTTTGTTACGCGAATAGTCTATGTCGTGCTCACGACACGCCGCGTCCAATGGATTTACACCCGGATCACCTCTAGCCAATCGTTCTTGCAAACGAGTATCCGGACCGCAATACTGACAGCCGGGAATGTGCAGTTCGAACGGAAGTGTACCTACTGCGCGCGATTAAACAGACCTCTACCTGTTTTTAATTTTTTCGTTGACATTCGCCACAATCCTTAATCATCGGAGCGGGACCGTCGATGTGCGTTTCCTGCCACGGTTGATTATAATGTTCGTCACAGCGATGATAGGTCTGAACCTCCAAATCCATCTTTATATGCTCCGGAAGCTTGTCCCACACGTAGTAGACGTGATCACCGCACACTTGCAACAGAACGGCTTTCGGCACAAATTGTAACTGTTCGGCGCTAAAATCGCGAATGTCTAAAGATCTCGACAGCAGGACGAACATCTTTGCGACTGAGCGATTCGCGGTGGCGCGCACCTATAAATAGACGTTTGAACGAAAGTTCGATTCAGTCGTACAAAGTGCAAGAAAAAAAATGAGATTCGTGCGACAACCGTTGGCGATTCGCGTGACGAATTGCGACGACAGATCACGGTCAATGGAGGGCAACGCGGAGAACCACAGACACGGTACGATGCTGCCGACTACTATACGTGCGATCATTTGCGGTCCCTCGAATTGCGGTAAAACCAACGTTCTGATAAGTTTGCTGGAAAGTCCGCGCGGTGTACGTTTCGAGAACGTGTACGTGTACTCGAAATCGTTGCAACAACCGAATATCACATACCAATATCTGGAGAATTTATTGACATCTATCGACGAAATCGGCTACTACACTTTCCCCAATAACAGTGACGT
The DNA here is from genome assembly GCF_030848805.1 of Temnothorax longispinosus. Taxonomy (NCBI): domain Eukaryota; kingdom Metazoa; phylum Arthropoda; class Insecta; order Hymenoptera; family Formicidae; genus Temnothorax; species Temnothorax longispinosus. Next base: position 4,100,662 of record NC_092369.1, read on the forward strand.
CATTCCACCGAGCGAGGCGTGTTCAAACTCGATATTCGTCTTCGACGACGTGGCGTGCGATAAGCAAAACACTGTGAGAGAGTATTTCTCAATGGGCAGGCACTCAAGCGTCGACTGCTTTTATCTTTGTCAGACGTACGCGAGAATACCTAAACATTTGATACGCGACAACGCGAATCTGCTGATCTTGTTCAAACAGGATGGCACTAATTTGAAACATGTGTACAACGATCACGTAAATACCGACATGTCGTACGATGAATTTTGCTCGTTGTGCCACGATTGTTGTCAATGCAAGTACGGATTCGTAGTGATAGACAAGGACAGCGCGCTTTCGAACGGCCAATACAGAAAAGGATTTAACGTGTTCGCGATACCGCAAAAGCGGTCAGTCGTTGCCGATACGTCGTCGAAGGTGAAACAACGTTAGCGTTACAGAGAGAGATCGACACTCTGCTTTGTTTTTGAAGTGAAACTTCTTTAGGCACGGTAGTGAGTTCGATTCGCGACACAAAATCACGAATTTCGCGACACGAAAAGTGTAACGAAAATTTGACCGATAGGCGTACGGCGTTGGCGAGACGATTCTTCTTCTGGCACGGTAGTAAGTTTGATTATGCGACACGGAAAAGGACACGAATTTCGCGACACGAAAAGTGTAACGAAAAATTGACCAATAGACGTACAAAATGAAACTTCTTTGGCACGGTAGTAAGTTCGATTGTGCGACACGAAAAAACGTCACGAAATAATGTCACGAAAATTCGACCAACAGGCGTACAAAGTGAAATTCCTTTTGGATCGGTAAGTAAATTCGATTTTGCGACTCGAAAACGCATCACGAACATTCGATCAGACGTACGGCACTGGCGAGACGGATATAGTGAGAACTGCGTGTAACACTATATTTTCGAGTTGCAGGCGGCTTGGAGTGACTAATTCCGTTGTATTGTTTTTGTATTAATTTCAGAAAAGTTATGGCAAAGCCTTGTTTTCAGAAGTTTCACTTCTACGCGCGTGGCGTCTCGCGTACTGCGTAGATAGATTGTTTAGTCTACGCGATAACACCCCCTTTTCCTAGAAAACATTTGTTTACGACGAACGTGTCCCGACAGGTTCGATGAGTTATCGGGTCGATCATTGTCCCGATGACGTCACTTCTTCCTTTGTTTTTTACGTACTGCGCAGATAGAGCAGTTCTCCGATATCGCGTTGTGACGGATCCCAAGGAAGCGTTGAATGTAATATACGCTAGCGATGCGTTCAATACGAATCAGCTCATCGATTGTGAGCTCGCAGCTTTAGTTTTTTAGCACGTAAAATATATTATGTAAAAGAAAAGTTAAATACACAGGCTTTTTTTTACAACTAAGTGAACGATGTAATTTCTTTGCGTGCATGTCCATCCCTACCTATATTTTATCAAATGTTGTTTACGACGAACATGTTCCGATAGGTTCGATGCTTTATCGAGTCGATCATCGTCCCGGTGACGTCATTTTCTCCTTTGTCTTTTACGTACTGCGTAGATAGATTGTTTAGCCAATTTGTTTAGTCTTCGCGATAACCACACCCCCCTTTTCCTAGAAAAATGTTTACGACGAACATGTTTCGACAGGTTCGATGCGTCATTTATTCTTTTGTTTTTTTACGTACTGCGTCGTAAAAAATAGTGCGTAGATATATTGTTTAGTCTACGAGATAACACCCCCTTTTCCTAAAAAAAATGTTGTTTACAACGAACAGGTTCCGACAGGGTCGATGCGTCATCGACAAAACACGCTCCTACGCAGTGCGCTATCGAGTTAGTCTTACCTATTGTGCGCTGTCTAGCGGCGTCGTTGCGAACGTACCCCGCGGCGCAACCGCGGACCCCCACGCGGCCCGCGCGGACCCCCACGCGGACCCCGCGGCGCGACCGCGATCGCGAACGCGGACCCCCCCACGCGTGGACCCGCGGCGCGGGTGAGTCATCCCGGTGAGTCATCCCGGTGGTATGCCAAGGTCACCCCCCCTTCCCCGATATCCTTAAAATCCGATACCCCTGTGTAACTCGAACCCCGCCCCTCTTCCTCCCCCTCACCCCCGCGTTATCTCCTTGTAATCTGATACCCCTGTGTAACCCGTGTGACGTTGCACCGTGTGCACGTCACAGTCTGCGCCACTCGAACCTTTATATTGCGCGCGTACTGCCTAGTTAATAGTTTTTTGGAAGAAGCGGCCGGAGGGCCCATTTCGGCAGCGTGGCGCCATCCGCCGGTGCGGCGAAGCGCCCCGATCTAGGGGGCCGCGAGTCGAAGCCGCGGGAAGGATCCGGTACTGTAGGGTCGATCGCGAGCGTGGACGAACGTCCGGCGAGGACCTTCCCGTTGCGCCGAGAATAAGCAAGGGCGGCGGCCCTAGAAGTTATATTGAGAAGGAAGGAAGGACGATTTAAACGACCAGCAATCCCGGACATCAGGTATCGGGGAACAGCGGGGCGGATTGTCGAGTACCGTTTCGCGTTATTTTTTAGAGAGACGCGTAGGTTTGCTTGAGAGTTTCCTTACCTACGCGCCATTGCCGTGAATCCCTTGCCGGGATTATCGCCTTTCGTTTCTACGGGTAAGACATAGCCTGCCCGCTGACTCCCCGTAAGAATGGTAAAGAGGCGTCCGTTTCTTCCCGACTCGACCGGTGTGGTATGAGATTTTGCGTGTAATAAAGTAACGACGAACGACCGCGTGGCACCGGCCACGCGTCACGATTGTGGTGCGTGTTGCGTGATAAAACCTCGCGGATCGGCTCAACAGTCATTAGCGTTAGATTACCGTTTAGAGTATTTCGTATTCCGTATTAGTTTTGCGCCTATCGATTTGTTTATCGTGTAAGATATCTGCGTTTCCGTTAAAGTTAGTTTGCGTATTTCGTGATCTTAGTTCGTGCGTGCTTTCCACGCGTACGGTCATTCTGGGGCGTGCCGGCTTCTCGATACGTTAATTCCCGCGCCCGGTACGTGAAGTGTGAAGCGTCAGGGTAACGAGTCTGGACTGCGCCCTTCCGGATAATGCGTCCTAAAAACAGGCGCCATTAACGTTCAGAGATTTTGCTCCGGCTGAGAGTATTGCGCGCCCCGGGGTGAGTCAGGGGTGAGTATCACGTGCTCACGGCGTGAACCGTACAACGAGGCTTCCCGTTTCTCACGCGCCCGGTATTTGGCGTACTTCTGTAGCGGACTTAAGTCATTTTTCGAGTATCGTTCATTCTGCGAGAAACATTCATTTTTCGAGTATCGTTCATTCTGCGAGAAACATTTATTTTTCGAGTATCGTTCATTCTGCGAGAAACATTTATTTTGCGTGTATCGTTTATCCTGCGAGAAACATTTATTTTGCGTGTATCGTTCATTTCGCGAGAAAAATTCCGTTTGCGTGCAGTATTCATTGAGCGACCCATAATCCGTTTCCGAGTATTCTTTATTTCGCGCGTATTGTCATTTCAAGGATATTAATCTGCTGCGTATGATAATGGCGAATCTTCTCGCCTTGCGCGTATTCATTTTTCGGCGAATAATATTATACGAGTCACCTTGAGCGGACCCTCGTTGAAGGAGCGCGTGATCAAGACGTGACTCCCGCGTTGTAAATATTGTTCCGCATTCCGCGGCTCTAGCCCTGACGCGAACATACTGAACTGTCTCGAGGATTACGACGCATCGGTCTTGAACATGAGATTGCAACTGTCTTGATGTACAATATATACCGCTTCTCTTATGGTATCGCCTACGAATTATTTTGTGTGTATCGTCTTCGCCTAATCACCGCCAACCTCCTCTAAGAGGATTTCGAGTTCTTTGGAGCATTAAGAGTAAAGTTAGTGTAACACATTCGCGTATTTCGAGTCAAAGGTGGTGTGGCCTTTTCCACACCTGGCGCCCAACATTTTTGGAGGTTGTATTTTGCTCTGCTACTCGCTCAACATATTTGTAGCGCGGTATATTAGGGCGGTCGCGCATGACAGCCTCACGGCCGTATAAAATAGTGTCGCATCCGATACCCCGCCCCCTCCCCCCTCACCTTCGCGTTATTTTTTTGTAATTTGATACTCCTGTGTAACTCGATACCCCGCTCCCTCCCCCTCCCCCCGCGAAATCTGATACCCCCTCCCCTCATCCTCTTTCGGAGCTCCCTAGTTAGAACTTCCCTATCCTAACTACTACCATTACTAGCACATCAACGACTACCATAGATGTCGACAGATACACAATCTCTTTCCCTGTTCTTTAAACCACACCCGTGATAATGAAAATCCGTAATATCGGAAAATCATCGATTATTTTAATTGATTCTTGTTCAGAGGGATAGACTGAATGATCCTATGTGATTCATAACTTAAATTTCATAATGGTTAACATCGACACCTATAGACATGTTCCTATGAGAATTGACCTACTTACGTAGATGTTTTATCGATATCTAACGAAATATTCGTGTTTCTAAACACAAAATAAGGCCAATAAACTTTATTAGACAAAAATTGGATGATTATTTAAAAATAGGTTTAAATTGTGAAAATGTGTAATTTTGATAATGAAATAAGCAAAAAAGCATAGAGTGCCTTAGTTTAGCGTGAGATTTGATAATCTGAAGTAATAAATGCACAATGTTTATTTTTGAAGAAGTTTATTGTCATAGGTCAGTACATCGATTTTCGTACCGTAAGTACGAGATTGAAATAAACGGTGGATTTGAAATTGTAATAACTATCCGAGTTATTTAGCATTATTTTGCAAGCGGCTGATGCGTTTTGACAGCGTTTCACCAATGTTCCTGAAAAAGAGAAATTATGCGATTATTCGTGATTATTTGATTTCTGTGTATGTTTATACTTACCTGGTGATTCCTGTGATGATCCAGCGTCGAGACCGCGTACCTGAAAATAAAAAGAGAATTAGTAGAAGCAAGCAAAATAAAATCGTGAGATTGTTTGCAATGCGTTATACGTTATGTAATGAGCAGAGACTTAAGGGGTCATGCCTAGTCAGGAAGCCGAAAAATAGGTGAGTTTTAAGAATTTTTTTTGCATAAACTATAAGACTTGTTTAAAATTGGGTTGGTCTATGTGAGAGAATATATTTTTATAAATGTAACATAATTTTTTTAATAAAAAATATTAATAATTAAAAAAAATACGGCCATCCTCCTGAAGGCCTTTTTAAAAAACTGGTTTTGCGGTGACCACTACTGCTCGGATCTGGATCATCTGAAATAAAAAAACCAAAAAGATTCTGTTAGTATATGAATATATCTTGTTCGTAAACGAAGGATTTTTTGACAAAATGGCGGCCGTTTTAAGAAAACATGCAATTTTTCGGGCTCTTAATTTTTCGTTTTTCTTTAATAAAAAAAGTTTTTATTAAAAAAAAACCCTTTGTTCACGAACAAGCCCTTGATACACAGAATAAGTACGAAAAAAATTTAGGTCGATTGCTTTAACGGTTCTCGAGATATCGTGGTCACCGCACGGGACTTTTTAGAAAAATGTAATTTCGAGAAAAACGCGTTTAAAGTTTGCGGTCTAGTTATCAGTAAAGTATAATTTAATTTTTTAACTTACACAAAATCATCGATTCCAGGCCCATAAAGTAAGCCTTCTGCTGCCAAAGTCACCTCCAAAGCGTCAATTTTCTCCTGTCTACGACGCTTTCTGGCCTCTCGTGTATTTTCTTGCGCGCGGCGCTCGGCAGTGGCGACGCGTTCCTGGTCTTCGTCTCCCACGAATGCATGGGCATTTGGGCCAATAGAAATTCCCATCGCTTGCATTATTTGTAACATAGCTTTTGAGCCTTCGTTAAAAACACAAGCTGACACATATGCAGCTATTTCAATTGGTATTAAGCCGCTTGGAAGAATTTTTGGACTGATTTTCCAAATCAGTTGATTAAAACTTTCGTTGTTATTTTGCGTGAATCCACCAACACATCGATCTAATAACTCTTGTTTACTCAAGTCCTTGTAAATTGGTTTGATGGCCATCAAAACATTAGTCGGCAAAGCGTCGTAGGTGTGTATAAAACTTTTTATTTTTCGCTTCTGATTGCTTGGTAACTCTGCGTACGCGCGCTGCCATTCGCACCACGATTCCGCTCCCGCCGGGCAGAGGTCATGCTTTGGATTTTCGTTTGTTGAACTGTAGTGATCATATGTAGCCCAAATAGCTGTTTTCATATTCTCTGTTGAATCATAATTTCTACGTATAGCTAGACCATAATAAACTGTTAACTTATCGATCATTTTACCGGTTAGTTAGCCTTTGCCGCCGAGCCCTTTATTTTTCTTTTTACACTCACGTAATCGCGTGCCCATTCTCTTTTGGACGTAACCGATGCATTCTTTTTTATTTACAGTAATGTCTTCATAAGGCGCGGCATTTAAAATACCGGAGTACGTTTTTGAATCACCGTCTCCGATGTAGTTCTCGTACTTGACACCGTGCAGAGTTTCGGAACGCTTGAACATTTCAATAATCGCCTCGACCTCCATTTTACCGGATGATTCCTCGTGATTTGCCGTGCATTCGGCTTCATGATTTTCGAGCCATTCTTCATATTCAGAAGTATTTTGTTTTTTATTCCAAACTTCGCACATTTTACAATAAGCACTTTTTACCATGACATCGAGCACTTTACCGCTATAATAACCAATTATAGAAGTGACACCAAACAGATGTAAAACCTCGCTTTTTCCACGTTCTGTCCCCTGAAACAGTTAGTTTTGTATTATCCTGTCCAACGGTTTGCTCCATTTCTTCTTTAGCAGCTTTTTCAAAAAGCACATCACGAACAGTTTTGGCGCACGAGTGAATGTGCTTTAAAATGATTTCATAGGTCGTGTGATAGAAAAACTTCGGCATGTCCATGAGTCCACAAAACTTTTGAGCACCTTTTAGTCCTAAACCAAGAACTCTCATCGTAAATATAAAACGTCTATTAATTTCGTAAGAGTGATTTATAAAATTGCACGAAGAAATTTCCTGTGGCCGGCACTGATCACATAAAACAGCAATTTTAAATCCTAGTCTTCGAGTACTGGCTGTCTGAAACTTTATATCACTATTGCATTTTTTGCACTTCACAAGCATTGCGATAGCCGAAAATACAGAAACAAAATTGATAATTCTATACTCTATAGAATTATCTTGCGGCACCACGATCTTTTTCTGCAACTCGATTTTTTTTCTAGATGCACTAAAACTTACTTCGTTTATCTCCGCTGTCTTAGGGTTGAAAGATTGTTTTCGCTTCTTTGACCTTGATTTGCGCGCTCCTAGCAGTGCTCTTTTGATTCGTGTGACTTTTTTATTCGAATTCATCGTGAAAAATAAAGCAAACACGCGAAAATTAAAGCAAAATACAGCAAAATCGAAGTAGGGCCGACCTTGAGCGCGCAGCTGCTGCGCGCTGCTTGCCGCCGCGCGCTATCTGCTCTCGGAGCGGTACGTTCAAATTCGCATAACTTTGTCAATTTTCGTTTGATTGATATGGAATATCAATCAAACGAAAATTGATTTTTCAGAAAACATTCTTGAAATGGCGTACTTCTAGAATATGCAAAAACCTAAAAATCGATTTTTTCGACTTTTTTAACTAGGCATGACCCCTTAAAGTAAACTAATGTAAGAATTGATATTTGTTAGATTAACGCATTTGCAATAACGTAATTAATTAGGGTGCGTGATTATTCTACATTGATGGATCGATAATCATAGGAATAGTTTAATTAGATTTAAGGTGGTATGTCCATATAACCTATGAAAACAGATCGATGCAGTTTTTTCAGTAAAAGTAATTAAGCAACTGACGAATCTTCATGCTAAATTTGAAATGGATTGACCGTGTAGTTTCCGAGATATTATTGTCTAAAAATATGCTTTTTTCCCTATCTTAAGCATTGCGTTTATGGCGGACGACGCGTGAGAGACCGTAATTTTGAGATAAATTGATGGTAGTAAATTATAGAAAAGACAGATCAGGTTGAAAATTAGAATAAAAACAGAGGAGTGTCTTCCGAATCATATGGTACCAAAGCCAATAATCTCAACCGTATAGAATGTTCACAAAATTAGTTAAAAGACATCGATTTCAGTCCATTCCTCACTGTGATCACAAACCTTCGGATATGTGGCAACGTCGCGCTTTGAATTTATAACGCGAGTTGCATAGGTTAAAACGCGGTTGTTCGTTCATGATATAAAAGTAAATGTTGCACTTAAATAAAATTAACCTCTAAGTTTATTGCTCCGAACGATACACGTGCAACCATTTGTTTACATGAATGTTGCGACGTTGCCACATCTGAAGCTCTTCTGTACTACGCTAAGAAAATTGGACTATTTTCATTCGCCTCTTTTTTATTATTGATTATTTATTCGATTTGTGATATACAATCATTTTGAGAAATTCATTAATGAATTTAGTCGACTATGAAAGTGTATGAAATTAGAAGTTTTAAAATGAGGTTTATTTTGACTCACATAGTCGCGAATAAACCACCTTAAGGCTTACTGATAAGGCATAAGAAAAGAGAAGATCATATAGTTGTCATTTTCAATATTTAATATTTAACATTTTCAATTTCATAATTTTCGCAATATTACGTTGAGATTCAGGAAATTTCCTGTTAGCATGTTTTGATCGTAGATAAACTTGTTTACGTCGACAAGGAATGTAAAACAAGAGAGACAGCTATATGATAGAGCGAGAGGGGGCATGCCAAATGTGCGAGGCGTGTTCATCCAAGCGCCGCGGCGCGCCGGTTGCGCATGCCTGAAGCGGTAGAAGGGAGATTCCGAGGGGACTTCGTGATCTTTCTACGAGCGACCAGCGTTGCGTGCGGACGTGGGTAGAGGTCTTTCCTCGACGATCTTTCTAGAAGTGCGGACGTGATACTTAAAGAATATCGTTATTCGAGAAATCGTATAATACGCATATGAAAGACAAGTTTCGCGATAAGCGATTACTGTTAAGAAGTCTTAACACATCGTTCGTTTTCACGAATATTTAACACGATATTAATCAATAATTGATACTTTCGAGATTGTACCCGGGCAACACCCGTTAACAGTTTGTCATTCCGATGCCTTTTCAATAATAAATATTTATATTCTTGTTTTTGTTAAGGTGGTCCTTTCGCGGACCCAGCTAGTCAAGTAACAGTTTGTCATGAGGTAATTGAAAACAAACATATTGACAAACATTACACAACATCCCAATAATTATAATAATATAACATGATTTTACACGCACGATTTAATCGTATTTAATTATTTACTAATTTAAAAAATATCAATAGTAGTGCAGTTGGACTCGATTAGGTTATGTTGTGATCGGAACAACGATTGAAAAGGTGAAAATTAATTTCTAGCCACTTACTACTTGGGCTGAATTATACGGTCGCCACTGTATTTTAAGGCTCAAATACAGAAACCTCTCGAACTCGCGTGGTCCCTCTCTTCCTTCCAGCTCAATGGCCGCCGTGTTCTACGCCGCAGACGTGTTCAAGGTCGTCGACCACGCCCTTGTTTAGCGACGCGTAATCTCCGTACGTTTGGATAGGAATTTTACTGGGATCGCGATTGAAATCACTTGTTTTTGTAATAAACAAATAACAATTTATTATTCTTCTCACTACAGCAATCTCCGTGTAGGAACGGACGCGTTCGCTCGATCGCGTGTAACAATACGTCGAGTGTTCTCGAACCGCCGTCTCGTTTTCTCGAATGCGCGATATGACACAAGGAATTGATATCCCGGATCGCGCAATTGCTTCTAACAATCTTTCTCAACGGTAACTCATGCTAACAGCACAAGCAATCAACGGGATAAGTCGGCCGGACTCGTATTTTACTGCGTGGCTTCGTCGACGCTACGTAATCTCGCAACGGACTTTCCGCGTTGATATCACACGCGCTTATCGTAGGCGGTATACGGGATAAGCAAGCCGAAGTCGAATTTGTTATGCGCAACGGTATACGTGTTGACGCTTCGATATCTCACGGCGAACTGTCCACGAGGGACGGGTGTGGTTCTCCCACCTAAACGCGACGCATGCGCCGACGTGCGCAAACGGGCGCGAAGCCATCCTATTGGCCGGTCGTGCCTGAAGTGTAAATGGTACGACTCCCTGAGTACCAAAAGTGCAACGGTTCATATGCCGAGTCGTTTACGTTGACTCGGCATCTACACTTTTAGTGAGATGCCGCTCTCTAAGGCGTAAAGACGCGAATTGGCTATCGCCCGCGCGTGAACCAATCGCGCCGCTGCACCGCGAATTTCGCGTAAGCGGACACAGAGTCACTAGGCTTGCACCGAGTGACTCTCCACGTATGAAAGTCACATCGACGAATCCCTACGAAACCAGGTAAGTATGCGTATAACGCAATCGTAATTAATCTTTCTCTTTTTCTTTCAGGTATCCCGGATCGTTCAAGGAATCGTCTCATTTTGTCACCGGCGGTGATCAACGGTAAGTAAAATAGGTAAGTATAATAAAAGCGACTTAATCTATCGCACGCAATAATGAATAACATAAGTAGGAGGGTAACATATACTCCGAGCCCCAGGGATCTCGCTTGCGGTTAGCGGGGTCGGGGGGGGCTTCGCTGCCGCGGGGGGAGCGCCGTAAGCGGTGGGCGAGGGGGTCGAGGGACGGTGTAAAGGGTCACCGGAGGGGGGGCTATGCGGGGGGAAGAGATTACTGGGCGAGAGGGGAAGCGCGACGCGAGGGGAACATCGGTTAAAGTTGGGTGTGGCAGAGCCGCCAACGGGGGGGTCGGCGCGGGGCAGGGCCGCCAACGGGGGCTCGATGCGGGGACGCGGGCGTTTTCCGAGGGGGCGCTCGGAGCAGCGCTCGCGCCGTTACCGACCGCTTTGGAAAATCGCGCGCCAATTTTTTTTGTTTTTTTTCTTCGTCGTCGTCGCTCGCGCGCGTTCGGGCGCGTCCGAACTCGTTCGAACTCGTTCGAGGTCGCTCCTCTGGACGTTTCGGGGGTGGGGAGAACGACGCGTTCGAGGTGGTTCGTTTCGCGGGGGGGTCTCGCGCGCCCGTCTTCGTCGTCGTCGTTTTTTTTTACTCTCGGTCCGAAGGTCGTTTCAATCCGCGTCGCGACGGGCAGGATGTAGTTTTCTTGCCCATCCCGACGTATCGAGATCGAGGGAGATGACTCGTCTCTTCGTTTGATCGATTCGTACGATTCGCGATAATTTTTTTAACGCGCGTTCGAACTCGTTTGCGGTCGCTCTCGTCGTTTCCTCCTTTTGTTTTGTGGTTTTCCTGCCCATCCCGACGTATCGAGATCGAGGGAGATGACTCGTCTCTTCATTCGATCGATTCGTACGATTCGCGATAATTTTTTTAACGCGCGTTCGAACTCGTTCGCGGTCGCTCTCGTCGTTTCCTCCTTTTGTTTTTCTTTTATTTTTTCGGAGGATGCGGCGAGCGGTTGTCGTCATTCCGGGTTTTTTCGGAGGATGCGGCGAGCGGTTGTCGTCATTCCGGGAAAGAGCGCGTCCGGCAGGGGGGTACGTCCTCCGTTGAGATGACGAACGGGGGGGTATAAATTGAACGGGCGCGCGAACGGCGCGGCAAACGGTTTTTTTTCTACGAGGATTCTAGAGCGCGGTCGAGAGTTAATATATTTGTAAAAAAAATACGGTATGGGAACGGACGGACGCTATTGCTCGTCGATGGTGCGTTTGCTTCGCGGCAGAGAAGTCGGATTTCGAAACGTACTCGCTGGCACTGACACGTGGTGTCCCAAGCATTCTAGATCGCATATTAGTAGAACCGAACACAAGTGGTGGTGTCCCAAGCATTTCAAATCGCATATCGGTAGAACCGTACACAGGTGGGGGGCTTTGGACTCATACGTTAAAACATGTTGGTGTATGGTTCGCGGCAGCGTCCGTAACGTTTACGACGAAGGATCGACGCACGAGTTCTGTTTACAGTGTGGAGGGAATCGTAAAATAGGTTTGTAGATACTTATGATTACGCCGAAACATTAATGTGGTGGATTGAAGATGGAGATTTTTTATTTTGATATAGACGTCAACGGTGCAAATGTAGCGTCGGCGATACGTACTCGCGAATGAACGATCGCCGTTGTGATGTATTCACCTACGTTAGTAATAGGCAAACATAAGCGAAATGGCTAGTAGCACCTGGCTGCTCGGAGACAGTGCTTTCCGCAGGGTCAGAGCCGTGCCGACTCCAGGCCAGCACGCAGGCGCTCCGGCACTGCCGCTAAGCTTATCGCGCGGTATTAAATATAATTGATATTAGAATAATTAATACGAGTGTTTATTAATTACCCCTCTGCCCTCGCCCAAAACACAACAACTTGGCGACGAGGAATCCAGAACCGACGTGCGCGAGTGCAATTATACAGTAACGCAAAGACACGTGCGAAGAGCCAAGTTTCGAGACGTGAGTGCCGCACAAAAAGGAAGCGCCACTAATGGCAGAAAAGCCAAAAGGAACAGCGTGGATTCAAAATCTCAACAAAGCAGAAATTATCGAAGAGTTAGAAAGAAGAGGTGAAACTTTCGAAGAATCGGACACCTACGATAAATTGAGAGAACAATTGAGAGAATCGATCAAAACGGAAAACGAAGAGTACACGACGCCGGAAAATTCAGAACCAGAAACTGAGGCGGACGGAGAAGACAACATGGCCGATCAGAAATTCGAGTTTCAACAAAACGACGACTGGGAACTTTTCGAGGAGAAGCTCGACTGTTTGTTTATTGCCAAGAACATAACAGACAACAAAGTGAAAGTGGCCACCCTAGTGACGAAATTAGGCCTTGAGCCACATGCACTTCTCAAGCAGCTAATCGCACCAGCAAAAATCAAAGACGGCAAGTACGAGGACTTGACGAAGGCATTATCGGAACATCTAAAACCGAAGCCATCAGAAGCCATGGAGCGATGCACCTTCCACACAACAAAACAGGAATCGCACGAATCAATTACAGACTTCATAGCGAGACTAAAAAAATTGGCAATTTATTGCAATTTTACAGAATTAGACAACGCAATTCGAGACCAATTAGTGTGTGGAATCAGCGATAAAGACACCAGAATAAAGCTGTTTGAAGAAAAAGAATTAACATTGGGAAAAGCGCGAGAAATAGCGATAGCGCGAGAAGCAGCAGTGAAAAACGCCACAAATTCAAACATTACGCTGGTGAATAAAAGCGTAAGAAACGAGGTACACGTTATACAAGGTGACGAGCAGAGAGCATGGCAACGCAGAGGCCAGCGAGCGGTACGAGGGAAGGCGGCCAGCGACCAGCACAACAACAACACGCAGCAGCAGCCGAGTCAACATTCCACGGGATCACCGAAAGCGGTTTGTAATTGCTGCGGAAAGGTAAATCACTCGAGTAGCGAATGTCGTTTTCGGTATTATGTATGTAATAAATGCAATAAAAAAGGGCATTTAGCAAGAGCGTGTAAAAGCGGTAAAAACGTAGCGCAAAAGTCGAACAAAATAAAAAAATTAACCGAAGATAGCGACGAGTCAGATAAAGATAGTGAGGAAACGCGAGATCACGAAAATGAATTTTTTTCCATTAGACAAAATTATGTAACAGACTCGTGTAAAGGAAATAGCGCAGCTGGAAATAGAGAAAAGCGTAAAAGCGAACTTCGAAACGATTGTACGAAAGAGATATTTAATTACACAAGCAATAATAGAACAGAGTTACTACCCATGTATGTAGAGTTAAAAATAAATGGAGAAAAGCTTGATTTCGAGATTGACACGGGTACATTTGCAACCGTAATTTCAAAAAAAAAAACGTATAATAAATATTTCAGTAAAAGTAAAATCACGCAAACAAAAAAAGACTTAAGAGCGTACGGAGGACACGCACTAATACCACTAGGCGAACTAACTGACTTAGAGGTCACATTCAATAATACGACGAGAACACTGAAATGTTTCGTTTTGCCGGGAACAGGACCAGCGCTAATGGGCCGAGAATGGCTTACACAGTTCGGCGCGTGGCCTTTAACTATACCGAAATTCGATTCGAACATAGTAAACAAAATAGAAGGAACCTTGTGTGATTATCTAGCTCGGGAATATCCTACACTATTTAGCGATTCACCCGGATTATACAATAAGAGTAAGACTAAAATTCACGTGAAAGAAAATGCGCAGCCGATAGCGTTAAAATGCAGACATGCTGCATACGCATTACGATCAAAGCTCGAAAAAGAAATAGATAGAGTAGTCGAATTAGGACACTTAAAACGGGTGGATGTATCAAGGTGGGCAACACCTATCGTGCCAGTATTGAAGGGCAACAATGAAATACGAATTTGCGGGGATTTTAAACTGACATTAAATCCGTATCTACTAGTAGATAAATACCCGTTGCACACCATAGATGAAATTTTCGCAAAACTGCAAGGCGGTAAATATTTTTCAGAATTGGATCTCAAACATGCGTATATGCAATTTCCAGTCGACGATGAAAGCGCGGAATTGTTAACGATAATTACACATAAGGGCTTGTACAGATACACAAAAATACCCGAAGGAATCTCACCAGCACCGGCAGATATACAACGTAAAATGGACGAGTGTTTGAGTGGGATTGACGGTGTTATTGCGTATCTAGACAATATATACGTATCAGGAAAGACTGAGGAAGAGCATTCGGAAAATTTAAAAAAAGTGTGTAAACGATTGCAAGATTGCAACCTACGGCTAAATTTAAATAAATGCAAATTTATGCAATCGCGTATTGACGTATTGGGATTCGTAATAGACAAAGACGAGCTGCACAAGTCGAAATCAAAAATCAACGCAATAGTAAACGCACCGCGACCGACAAACGAAAAAGAACTTGCATCGTTGTTAGGGCTTGTAAATTTTTATGCCAGATTTTTGCGAAATAGATCGGTAGAGCTAAAGCCACTTTACGATTTACTAAACAAAGAGAAAAAGAAGTGGGACGAGGAATGCGAAACTGCATTTAAATGGGTGAAAAACAAACTAATAAGTCCGAATTTTTTAGCTCATTACGATCCAAACGAGGAACTAGTACTCGCGTGTGATGCCTCAGATTACGGATTATCCGCGATTCTGTCCCACCGATATAAAGATGGATCCGAAAGACCCATCGCGTACGCGTCAAAAAAAATACCGAAGACCGAGTTAAAACGTGCAATTATTGATAAAGAAGCAATGGCAATAGTCTTCGGGTTTAAACGATTTTATCAATTTGTGTTCGGTAAAGAAATTACGCTACGTACGGATAACAAACCGTTAGAATTAATATTAGGGCCTAGGAAAGGGATACCGCAAACGGCGGACAACAGATTGCAACGATACGCATATTATCTCTCTGGATACCGGTATAAAATCGAACATGTGAAATCCGAGAGAAATGCGAACGCCGATGCATTGTCGCGACTGCCAGTAGAGGACGATGCGGATGACTCAGACATGTATAGTAACGCGCCAGGTTTATTTTTTCGAAGACCAAGCGACGGCTTTCAATAGTAAAATGCTCGCGGCAGAAAGCAAGAAAGATAAAGTCCTTAGCGATGTGATACGTTATGTAACGGGCAACTGGCCAAATTACAACGATCTCACCGAAGAGAAAAAAATTTTCTATAAAATTAGATTCGAATTAAGCGTAGAAAAAGAATGCCTCTTCTGGGGAGTGCGCGCATGCATTCCAGAGAAAATGCGATTCGCAATATTGAACGAACTACATGCAACGCACTTCGGAGTCGTAAAAATGAAAATGTTCGCGCGTTCATATGTGTACTGGCCGGGTATAGACTCAGCGATAGAAGAAATCGCAAATACATGTAAAACGTGTTTAATAGACAAAAAAGCACCGAACAAAACACCACTAACGACGTGGCCATTTCCAAGTAAAGTATGGGGCCGCATACACTGCGATTATGCGAAATTTGAAGGCGACATGTATTTAATTGTAATCGATGCGCACAGCAAATGGCCAGAAATAATAAACTGTAAAAAAAATACGGACGCGAAAAGGCTCATAAAAGAATTTAAAACTCTGTTCACAAGATTTGGATTACCTATTCACTGCGTAACAGACGGAGGTCCGCAGTTTAGAAGCGAAGAATTTTGCAATTTCCTTAAGGCAAATAATATTGAGCATACCTTTTCACCTCCGTATCACCCAGCAACGAATGGAGCTGCGGAAAATTTCATACATACATTCAAGCATAAGGTAGCAAAAATTATAAAAGGGGGAGAGAACGAAGAAAACGCAGTTAGTAAATTCGTTTTCGACTACAGGAACTACCCGCACTGTACGACGGGTAGAAGTCCAGCAAATATAATGTACAACCGGAACCCGAGAACCCGGTTCGATTGTTTAAAACCGAGCGTATCCGCGTATGTCGAAAATCAACAAAGACGCCAAATCGTCTCACGACCGGGAAACCGAAAAGCAAATGTAAACATAGGAGATAATGTTTATATGGATGCGCATGGCGTAAGAGACGAAAATCGAATCGAAGGTAAAATTGTGAAGCAAACCGCCCCTTCCACTTATGTCGTTCAAGCGGATTCTGGAAAATTGCATAAGCGGCATATAGACCAATTAATTGTACCGCCGCGGCGATCCCAGAAACTTTTAAATAAAAAAGGGGAGAAGTTGTGATGTATTCACCTACGTTAGTAATAGGCAAACATAAGCGAAATGGCTAGTAGCACCTGGCTGCTCGGAGACAGTGCTTTTCGCAGGGTCAGAGCCGTGCCGACTCCAGGCCAGCACGCAGGCGCTCCGGCACTGCCGCTAAGCTTATCGCGCGGTATTAAATATAATTGATATTAGCATAATTAATACGAGTGTTTATTAATTACCCCTCTGCCCTCGCCCAAAACACAACAGCCGTTATCCGTCGTCCGAGGAATCGGACGACGAATCGCGCTGTCGCGAGCCCATGCCTAAGTTTTCGTCCGATTCGGACGACGAATCGGCGAGAGTCGAAGCACTGTTGTCGTCGAGCGCGCGCGCGTCGGTGGCGAAAGAGGACGCGCGATGGAATCTGGCTACCCATCATCTGCGAAGGGAAATCGGAGCGCGAACCGATCGCGAGCGAGAGTGGATAGAGACGACGGTGGCGAACCGTCAGGGCGAGCGATTATACGCGTCGCCTGCCGCTCGAGTATTATCTCTATTACGAGACGGTGTACGGAGGAGAGAGCAGGATACGTCGGATTCAAACCGCCCGGTCTCGTCGTCTTTTCGACCGAATGAAATTCAACGTTCCCAAGGGTGAACCTTTCTGGACGCGATGCGGAAGGAGTGCGACGAGTTGCTCGCCGCGGACGTCCGCGACGCGGACGGGTACCGCGCGTGGAGACGGCGATGCGACGAGTGTCTCCGACTCCTGCGGGAGCAGTGTCGAGTCAAACGCTCCGGGAAGCGAGGAAACACGGGAGTCGTGACCGCTCTGGTGGCTCTGATAGCGCGATTGGAAGGTTCGAGGGAGGATCTGCGTCGACGATTCGAACGCGCCGTAGGTGCCGGCTTGGACGGAGGGGAAGCGGCGGCAGCAGCGGCAGAGGTTTCTCGTGGATCGAGATCGACGCGGCGTTCCAACGTCGCGTGCTGACCGGCGCCGTGACGAACTCGACGTACATCGAGCCCGCGCGATTTCTCGACGACGCGAAGGGCACCGTGCTCGAAAAGGTGCGGGATAATATGACCGAACACGGGTGTCTGAAGGTCAACGTCATATTCAACGGGGAATTCGTAGCGAACGTTAAGACCGACGTGAAGAGTATCGCTACGCGGAACGAACAGCTCCTCCCGGGGTCCGATCTGGGCGAGTGGTACGATAGGCACGTGCGCGACGCGATTCTAACGCGGTTGGAAGAATTTCAGGAACGCGACAGCGGATGGGCGTTGTCGCGAATATTGAACCTAATCGTGAACGTGAACAAGTGTAATCCCATGCGCGTGGGATGAAAATACCGCTGGGTATAAGACATAAACAGGCGGTGGTCAACGTGCGATCGGAGAACGACGCGTGTTTCGCGCGCGCGGTGGTCGCCGCTCTGTATCCCGCCGAGCGGCACGCGGAACGATGCGGCTCGTATCCCGATTACGCGACGGTGCTGAATCTCGACGGGATCGATTTTCCCATAGATCTGAAAAAAATCGGAAAATTCGAACGTCAGAACGACGTATCGATCAACGTGTTTACAACTCGGGAAGGAATTGAAAAGAAGAAAGCTAAGTTCGGCCGGGGCGCCGACCACAACGCGATCGTGCCTCTGCGGTTGACCGACGATAAGAGGGACAGGCACGTAAATCTGTTGTATCTGCGCGATACGCTGCGCGGCGTCAACAGGGGCCATTTCGCCTGGATAAAGAATCTGTCGCGATTGGTGAATTCGCAATTGACCGCGAAACGGTGCGCGAAGCACGTTTGCGATCGGTAAGTAAAAAAAATGAAATGAAAAAAAAAAACACGAGGAACAAGGAAAAGACGAGGCGTTATTTTTTTTTACATACGCACAGTAATCGTTCGCACGTTATTTCGCAGATGTCTACACTATTTCTATACGCGCGATAAGTTGGCCGCCCACAGCGTCGACTGCGGCCGAATGAACGACTGCGCCGTCGTTCTCCCGAACGAGAGCGACAAGTGGCTGTCTTTCGACAATCACGACAGAAAGGAGCGACTTCCCTTCGTGGTGTACGCGGATCTGGAGTGTCTTCTCGAACGACGGGAGAGGGAAAACGTCGAGGGGGGCCCGAGAACAGAAAGATACGCTTATCAGCGTCACGTACCGTTCAGCCTAGGCTACTTTCTGTGCTGCACCTACGACGATACCGCGTCCGCGTACAGATATCGTCGCGGCGAGGATTGCGTTTCGTGGTTCGTGAACGAGCGAGCGTACGACATGTCGATGTTCACGTGATCGTCGTACACGTGTCGCAGATTGGTGCCGTCCTGCCTGAACAGGATCAGCAGATTTGCGTTGTCGCGCACGAGATGTTTCGGTATCTTGGCGTACGTCTGACAGAGATAGAAGCAATCGATATTCGAATGTCGACCCATAGAAAAGTACTCCCTCATTCTGTCCTGCTTGTCGCAGGCCACGTCGTCGAAGACGAAGACCGAGTCGGGAAGCGCCTCGTCGGGCGGAACGACGTCGCGATTGTCGGAAAACGCGTGATAGCCGATCTCGTCTATAGGCTCGAACAATCGTTCGAGGTATCGATACTTTGGTTGTTGCAGAGATTTCGAGTACACGTATACGTTCTCGAAACGGAGACCGTGCGGTTGTTCCAGCAGGCTCAGCAGAACGTTCGTCTTACCGCAATTGGAGGGACCGCAAATGATGCAACGGACGACGTTCGGAAGGAGAGGACCGTGCCGGCGCGATTCTCCGTTTCCTCTCTCGGTCGCGCCCGACCCCGCCGACGTTTTGCAATCCAG
>NC_092369.1:4120654-4144866 GCF_030848805.1 Temnothorax longispinosus
ATGGACTAGTTGGAAGGGTTGGAAGGATACAGCACATTAAAGTTGCTAACTATATAGAAAATATAGTTAGAAATTATATAGCGAGAGATTTTCTGATGCATTTTCGATTATCAAGAGCCGTAGCATATGAGCTCATAAATCAGTTCGAAGTATCCGATATATTTATCGAAATATCAAGTATGTGTATGTTTATATATATATATATATATATATATATATATATATATATATATATATATATATATAGAACCTTTCCTGTATAATTGTCAAAAAACACTCTTATATATTAAGTGCCAAAAATCACTCCCTATATCATGAAATATATTTACAATTAAATAGATTATAAAAATTGATAATATAGCATTGATTAAAGTACAATCAAAGGAAAAAGAAATCTATTCTCTGTAGTTGTATTATACAAATTAAAATAAATATATAATTAAACATTTATTGAAAGAAAAAGTGCAATGATGAAAGTACAAAGAATTCACTCGAAACCAGAGCCAATTCCGATTATTGTATAGTTTAATTTTAAAACATTATATATGTATAAAAAAGATATATTTTATGTAAACCTTTCTATGCTAATTTTTCAGATCATGCAGGAAATTTAAAAATAACTGCAGAGAAACATATCCTGTGTTATTTGTGGTTTGTTGGCCATGAGAGTGCATCTTATCGCGATGTAGCAGATCGATTCGGTGTTACTATTAGTTGTTTTCATACTATAATTACGAGAGTTACACAGTTTATTATGACATTAGCCCCAAATGTTATAAGATATCCGACAGCCGTCGAGAAAGAAGAAAGTGCTACATATTTTCTACAAGAGAAAGGATTTCCTGGTGTTATAGGTAAAGCATTTATGTGTTTCTTTATATATATTTTGTATAAAATTTTTTTCTTATATATTATTGTTTCTTTTTAAGGGGCCATAGATGGATCTCATATAAGAATCGATAAACCAATGGAGGATCCTGATTTCTATATCAACAGGAAATCTTATTTTTCTATACATATGCAAGGAACAGTGAACCACAAAATAAAATTCATTGACGTGTTTATTGGATATCCAGGCTCCGTTCATGACGCTAGAGTGTTAAAAAATTCAACAATATATGCAGATTTACGGCAACTTTGCGGAGGTAAACTGAAAATAAAAATAAGCAGAAAATCAATTTAAAGATGAGATTACATACATCCGACAACGACTTGTCGAATTGGCTGTGAGATAGAAAATTTCTCGAGTCTAGAAACTTTCTATCTTACAGCCTATCGCTACGTCCAACAATGTCATTGTCGGATGTAAGTAATCTCAGCCTTACAATACAATGTATGTTGTATGTATGTATGTACATTGCTGAAAAGCAGCCACAATGATTGCGGTCATTGTAGAGAAGCTTTAATGTATTTATTGCATTGTTAATGTATTTAATGTATTATTACCATTAATATTTTTTATTATTTAATATTTATTTTTTATTTATAATATTACCAAAAATATTATTATTTTTCTAGATAATTATATTCTATTAGGAGATAGTGCGTATCCTTGCTTATCACAACTAATTGTGCCTTATAAGGATAATGGCCACTTAACTCGACGTCAAAGAACATTCAATCAAAAATTAAGTTCTTCGAGAGTAATAATTGAAAATGCATTTGGCTGTTTAAAACAACGATTTCGTCAATTATATCATTTCAAGTTAAGAGATATTGTACGGATGGTACATGTTATTCATGCATGTTGTGTGTTACATAATATAGCAAATGCACAAGACTTACAATTTTTCGAAGATGCCATAGATGATCAAGGACCAGACATTGCAGCACAAAACCAACAAGTAATTGATAATCTACCAAGAAAATATGAAACGAATACACAAAAACGAGATGAAATATGTCTTCAAATAACTCGAGGATAAGAATTAAGAATAACTTTGTATCAATGTATTATATATATATATATATGGGGCATTCCACGCCAATTCGCAAGGGGTCAAACTTCGACCTTTTTATTTTTGATGGCCGTTCGTTTTTTAACAGGTCTTTACGATGTTAGCCGTTCAGACGGCTGAAGGGGTCGTGCTCCGCTCGCGAGCTCGGAAGGATCGGGATGAGGGCGTCTGGCGGGCTCGGTTAATGATCACACTTTGTTAAACACCACTTTAACACTTTATTAAATATACTAGAGCTTGGCTTGGACGAGGTGTTCTTTATTTAATGTTCCCGTCTCGCGATTCGTTAGAGTTCGTAGATGTTTCAACGCGACGTCGTGGAGTTCTCAGACCGACTGCCTAATCGCTCGATTCGGCGGTCTTATATGGTTTCCCGTTGCTACCTCGGGATCGCCCGCGGTAGCATTAACCTGTGTGGTCAGCGCTCCGCGCTGACCTTCGCGTCAGCGATATCGGTCCTCGATGGACCTTTGGTCTTGACGATTTTAGTCGCTAGGGTCGAATTTCCCTGACACTTGGCAATTCGGTTGCCAAGTGCGTTGTGCGCTCACAACATCCCTCCCCCCGCGGAAAAAGAAAAACGTAGTTTTTCGTTTATTTATGTGTGTTTTCTTTTCCCTTGAGGGGTTACAATCTAGGTGTCTTATGCTATTTTACATGATTGTTTTTGTATTATAAATTTTTTAGTGGTCCCTTCTTTTCTTTATTACATAGATGATTACAGCTATGATACTTATTACTATTACAATTGTGACTGTGGAGCCTACGGGATATATAATATTTTTATTCGTGAAAATGTTCGGTTGGTTATTTTCCATTTCCTTTTTGATTTCTTCCAGATTCAAGCTTAATTTTATTAATTCTGTCGGATCTTTGATTATTGGTTCCAAATTTATTTCCTTATCGGATTCTATTCTATTGCTTATTGTTATGCTTTTTTCTATTGTGTCTGTTACATTAAATTCAGGTAAATACATTTTTACATTTTATTATACACTCGGTTTTTGGTCTCTAAATATATATCTGGTGTAGTTAATTTACAACTGTTGCGTAATGTGATTTTTTCCGGTTTTCTCTAGTTTTACTTTATTTCTGGCAATTCTTTGCATTGAATTATTATGTCGGTTGTTTTTGGAGTGGAAAATAACCATGTCTGGGGTTCTGATACTGCAATCCAGAGTGTTACATTTGAGATTATGTGACGCTGTTTTCGGTTTTCTATATATCTCGACGTTTTTACGAAGAGTTGTATTTCAGTCGGCGCATTCGCAGTTATAAAATAGACAGGGAGATTTTGAGCGCAAGTGAATTTGGTATTATCTCGCGTACATTCATTTAAATCGCTTTCTTTTAAAATTATATAATTGTGATTTTCTCGATTTATTCCTAGTAAGGTATGAGAGGGTTCTAGGAGTGTGAAAACATTATGGTCATTGTGTATCGGTACAGGAGTGATTTTATAATTTCGTATGTTGGGTACGCTATCAATGGGAATACGAGAATAGTATATATGTTCGAGTTATCATAATACGCGTTTACATTTAGATATTTTTTGGATAGAATTCCAGTTTTCGGCTTGTATTTTGAATGGAAAATTCAATCTCCTGTCTATGTGTGAGGTCGCTTCTCTTAGTTCTATGATTATTTTTTCGATCGGGAGCACGCGCGTTAATAAAATATTGTGATTTGCGTGAGTCAGATAGTCTGTAATGTCGTTTATGTCTGTCGTGAGGTCATTCAAATAGCGTTAATACTAATAGTTGTTCGTCTAGTCCCTCTCTGTACATAAGCTGTTCTTCTAGTTTTCTTGTAACGTTAGTCATTAAATTTTCGTTATATGACAGTGTTTGTTCTAGTTTCTCAATATGACCTATTGTAGCATTAATGATTTTCAATTGATTTTTTGCCGCGTGTTGCAATGTTTGTTGTTGATTATTTAGCAACTGTATTTGCTCATTTATGATTTTTGCGTCTTCAGCGTCCATGGTGCCAAATAACGTTTTACTTATTTGGCCTACAGCGTCGATCAGGCCTCGTTTACTTAGGGGTGATCGGTAAATGGTTTGTAGTTGCTCTAGGTTGCGTGTCATTTTACTATTTTCTCGCCTAATAGTTTTGGAGCGTGATTTGGCATGTGTTTTTTTTGGTGCTTCTGATGGCATGGTTGCAGATTTCTTCGATGCGTGCTAGGTTTTCCTGAAGTTGTTGATATCTTATGTTTAATGCTGTTACGTCTATGCGTATTGCCATTTTCCATGTTGCTTTCGTTTGCTGGAGTTGTCCGATTTTCTCGTAATATATGCCGGGTTCGGCAGTGAACGCTGTCATCTCGTATGGTAACGGCTCTGACGTCATTTCCCTTGCAAGGTGTAGGGTGATAGCTAGCCTGTAATATGAATATGTTCCTGGGGGTATTCTATTTATCTTTTATTTTATGCTGACTTTATCTGTCAGCAAGTGTCATTTCTTTTGAGTAGCGCATTTTTGCGTTAGTCTACTGCTAGCCTCCAAGCGGTTCTTTACGGTTAGTGTGCTTTGAGTGCCAAAAAAAAGGAAAAATGCGTTGCTTTAGATGTAACCGATTTTTCGCGTCATCCACGTGTGTGATGCGTGTTTGCGCACCTACTGGTTGCGGGTGGCTCGAGCTCCCCGCGCCCAGGTTGCAGAGCCTGAATCGCCTGACTCGCCGCCTCCCTCGTACGAGGAGGCAGTTCGGGCTGATATCCTCCCCTGAGGATTACCGTGGATGTGGCCACAGGGGGGAGAGAAGTCTCCGTCGTGCGACGTGGTGACCTTTAGGTGAGTACTGTTAGTTTTCTTCTCTTTTCTTTTTCCCCCTTTTTTTGCCTTCTTTTTTTTTTTTTTTTGCTTTTGCTTTAATGTGAGTGCTTTTTTATTCCTCTACTAACGCTTTCAATCGGTTCGCGTGAACGCGTAGCGTCTTTCGTTTAATTTTAATCGTGTAATTTACATTGTCGTGTTTTTCTAAAATAATATATGGTCCCACCCATTGCGAGTCGAGCTTCTTTGAGCGGCCTCGTCGTATCGTTTCGTCATAAAGTAGTACTTTATCGCCTACTTTGAAGGTTGCCTTCTTGCTTTTTTTATCAAATTGTAGTTTCGATTTCGCTTTTTCGTCCTTCGTATTTTCTCTCGCGATTTGATTCGCTGCGCGGATTCGCTCTCGTAGTTCTTTTGCGTAATCCTCGTATGAGTATGTTAATTTCGGCGTTTTTGTTAGGGCCGTCGGTAGGTCAGGTCGGTGCCCGTAGACCAATTCGAAAGGCGTGAAGCCTGTAGTAGAGTGTGGTGTCGTATTGTATGTAAACATCGCATAAGGAAGCCATTCGTCCCAGTCAGTTTGATCTTGATTTATATAATGTCTCAAGTATTCGGCGAGAGTACGATGCGATCTCTCTAGTGCCCCATTACTCTCAGGGTGATACGCCGTTTGTTTGAATCTTCTCGATTTTCAATAATTTGCACGTATTTTTGAACATTTCGCTTGTAAAGTTCGTGCCCTGATCCGTGAGAATTTTCTCCGGAATTCCGTGTTCTAACACGATTTTTGTTACGAATTCTTTGGCGATGGTTCTGGCTTCCTGATTTTCGATCGGTATCGCCTTACTAAATTTCGTTAAATTATCCTGAAACGTCAGAATATATTTATTTCCTTGATTTGTAACTGTTAACGGACCGACGATGTCGAGAGCGCATTTTTCAAACGGTAGTTCCGGCGTGTCCGTGATGACCATTGGCATCTTCGTTTTTCTGCTTAATTTATTTTTTGGCAGTATTCGCATCTGCCGATGTAAGTCTCGACATCCTTTGTTATACCTTTCCAATCGTGTTGCAATCGGATTCGGTCTAAAGTGCGTGTGACTCCTTGGTGCCCTCCGATAGGCGAGTCGTGATACTCGTATAGTATCTGTTTTTTTTTCCTCCTCCGAGTATTCTCGGGGCGCATCTTCTTCTTCTTGCTGTATCGTATGCACAGCTGACGCCTCTGTTATCGGGTTACGGCTCAATGCGTCGGCGTTTAGGTTGCTCTTCCCTGCCTTGTGTATGATTTCGTAATCATACTCCTCTAATTTAAGCCTCCATCTAATTAATCTTGAACCGGGGTCGGTAACATTGAATAACCAGATCAATGGTTTGTGATCGGTTATTATTTTAAATCTAACGCCATAAAGATAGGGGCGAAAATGCTTGACTGCCCACACGATGGCTAGCAGTTCTTTCTCCGTCGTATTATAATTCTGTTCCGCTTTGCATAATACGCGGCTGGCGTACGCTATCGGTCGGTCTTGGCCGACTACTCCCTGTGAGAGGATAGCTCCTATTGCGAAATCTGACGCGTCTGTCGTCACTATAAATTCTTTATTGAAGTCGGGATAATTTAACACCGGCGCGGTTGTTAATTTTTCCTTTAATAATTCAAACGCGTTTTGCTGCTCTATTGACCAAATAAGTTTTTCTCTTTTCCTAGTGAGCTTGGCTAGTTCGAAAAATTTTCGATGAATTTTCGGTAGTACCCGGCTAGGCCTATGAACGACTGAATGTCTTTCAGTTTTTTAGGAGTCGGAAACTCCTTGACAGCTATTAGTTTCGACGGGTCCGGTGAGATTCCTTTTTCCGAAATCACGTGACCCAGGTACACGACTTCCTTTCGTAGGAACGCGCATTTACTCGGTTTTAACTTTAGATTGTATTTTCGGAGCCTGAGTAGCACGGCTATTATTCTTCTGATATGTTCCGTTAGCGTCGCCCCGTATATGACGATGTCGTCGATATACACGAAACATCTCAGCCCTAGCAGGCCGGCCAGCACCGCGTACATTAGCCGCTGAAATGCTGCCGGTGCGTTTTTCAGACCAAAAGGCATGCGATTAAATTCAAAGTGCCCATCCGGAGTGGAGAAGGCTGTTTTGCCTTTGTGGTCTTTATGCATGGGGATTTGGTGATACCCCGAGGCCAAATCTAAAACGGTAAAATATTTCGCGTTACCTAATTGGTCTAATATGTCGGTTATGTTCGGCATGGGGAAAGAATCTCCCATGGTGAGATCATTCATTTTCCGAAAATCAATAACCACGCGAAATTGCACTTTTCCGGATGCGTCCGGTTTTTTAAGAACGACTATTATCGGTGCGTTCCAGTGACTCGTGCTCGGGCTGATTATGCCGTCTTCGAGCATCTTTTCTATTTGCTTTTTCACTTCGGCCTTATGCTTCTCGGGTAACCGATATGGTTTCACATTCACGGGCGCGCTACCTGGCCGGATATTTATCTCGTGCTCTATTGCGGTAGTCGCGCTTAAATGGTCGCCGTCTATATAGAACACATCAAAGTAATCATCGCAAATTTGTTCTACGGCTGCTCGCTCTTCGGCGTTCAAGTGATCGAGCTGTACTTGCTCGCGTACTTTCTTTTGTCGTTCGGCGATGGTCTCGCGCTCGTCGCTCGAGCGTAACGAGAGAACGTCCGCGGTGTCGGGCGGCGGCAGGTCTTCTAAAGTTACATGTGGAGTGAGTATCTCCACGGGCTTGTCCGTCACATTCAATACGCTAATCGGACATTTAAATTCGACGGGCTGCACTAGGCAATGCCCGATAAAGACCCCTGGGGCGGGTTCGCCGCTCCGCACAATGCCGACACGATTATGATCGGTGACGGCTTCCACGATTGTTTCGCTATGTGGCGGAAGTTTTACCTTGCGAAAAGGTCGGAGCTTAAAGGAAGCTGAGCCGATTTTTAATCGCTTTTTCGAATTTGAAATATCTGCTTTGTGTTTTAAGAGGAAGTCGTTTCCTAAAATGCCTTCGTACTCAATGGGAAAATTGTCTTTCACCACGTACATCGTGTGGCGAATTTTTTTATCTCCGAGATCCACAGTGGCTTTTATCTTCCCTATCGTGTGAATCTGGTGTCCGGTTACGCCGACTAGCGCTAACCGTTCTTCCTTCACCATCGCTTTCGCTTTCAAATTTCCCACTTTTATTAACGTGAGTGTTGCGCCTGAGTCTAATAACAGGTCCATTTCTCCTTTCTCTGCCTCCTGTACGGGCAGCGTCACTAAGTCTAGCGGGCCTTCCTCGTGCTTCTTGCTTATCTGTGCAACACGATATGTCTCGGCGGCGCGCGCCTTATTCCTTTTAGGCTTCTCATCCTCCTCGCTGCTGCTGCGAGAGGATGTTTCCTCGCTAGATTCTTGTGTCCTTGTCTTTCTGACAGTACTCACGGGCGTTTTCTTAACTGCTTCCGTTTTCGTTCGGCGCGGTCGCTCGGGTTTTGGTCGCCCGTTTAACGACCAGCATTCGTCGCGCTTATGCCCTGCCTTTTTACAATATGAACACTCTATCGTGTTAATGCCGCTAGGCTTCTCGGGTTTCGGCAACGCGTATCTGTTTGCTTGTCGGCCCGTACGGCAATCTCGCGCGTAATGACCGTTCTTTCCGCACTTGTGACATTGTCCTACGGTATTTCCCGCGCCTCGCGTATTCGCGGCGGGGTATTTATTTTTTGCCGTTGCTTGCGCGCTCCGCGGGGAGGGGCCTCTAACTTTTTCCTCCGCGCTGGCGCCGGTTATTGCTTCTTGCAAACTTGCGTATCGCTGCGCTCTTACTAACAGCTTTATATCGTCGTGCAATCCGATCTGAAAATTATGCAGCGCTTGAGTTTTTATGTTTTCAAGGATGGCCTTCTGCTGTTCCTGCGTGTGGCCTTTACCCTCTTCCATTGCTTCATACAATTCGCGCGCTAATTTCTCGACGCGCCTACCGAATTCTTGTGCGCTTTCGCCGGGCTTTTGCGCTAGCGAATTAAATTCCAGCTGCAAGTGCGTCGTGCAGCGTTTTCCTAAATATTCTGTCTCGAGTTCGCGCTTTAATTGATCAAAATCGCGGATATCGCGCGTGTCGAAATCTGTCATAGCCTTCCCTTTAAATTTCGTACAAAGAATAGCTTCGAGTAGCATTGACTCGTTGGTCGGCTGTATATTTTTCATAGCATACGTGCTAGCGTTTATGAACTCTCGGACGCGTTCTCGCGAATCTCCATTGATCTCGGGTATCATTGCTCGCGCTTCTTTAAGGCTGAGGTACCCGGTAACTAGACCCGGTTGGTTCCGGACGTCGCTACGCGTTCGTCCGTATGTGATATCCAGCGGGCCCTGGCTGTGTACGCGACGGTCTCGCGTGTCGGAATCGTATGTGGCGGATTCCATCCGGCCTACGCGATTCTGCAATTCGCGAAAAGCGCGAAGGAGTTCGGCTGATCGGTCGAATTCCGTAGCCTCGATGCGGTCCATGCGTTCTTGCATGTCGCGTATTAGATTAATTAAATCAGTAATCACGGCGTCCGGGGCTCTCAACTCGGATCGCGTCGGCTCTGGGGCCTGAGATCGCCTGGCGGGCGGTCCATTTTGCGCCGTTTCGGTGACGGCTTGTTCGGACACTCTGGATGGGTCCGGATTTTCCTCGCGGTTCTCTCGGCTTGGAGTCGCGTTTCTCGTCTGACTCATTTTGAGAGCTTTAGGCGTATAGTCCTCCTCGTTAGGGTCAAATACGTCGGTGTCGTATGAGGTGAGGGAAAATTCTCCTCGTTGTGACACGTGGCTCGGCGTGACGTCGGAGACGTCTGTCAGTGAGTCTGTCGGAGTCGGTCGCTCTGTATTATTATCGCGGTATTCGCGTTCGCCTGTTACGCTTACGTCTACTTCGTCGAACGGAAACTCGCGTTCTATGACAACGTTCGGAGATAGTACGGGCGTCTCTTCCTCGGCAAAACGCGAATCTAAATTTTGTCGAACTCGGTCTAATCCGTCTTGCTCAGCGGGCCGGTCTAACCCTTCGCTTTCAGCGGGCCGGTTCACCCCTTCGCTTTCAGCGGGCCGGTTTAACCCTTCGCTTTCGGATCGCGTCGCACTCACCGGGTTAGCTAGATTACGCGAAGCGCGGTGCGCGGACTCGCTATGGACGAACGACGCTTGTCGGACGGGCGTTTGTCGGTTCGGGTCGTCCGACATCTACTTAGCGCTCGGGGATATAATAATTTTCGCACTTACAATATCGCCACGAATCGCATGTTGCTGTCCGTCTGCATCGCCTGGTCGTCGGGCCGCTTTGCTGCTTGGCTGCGTCCCTGTTGTCGCTGCGTCCCTGCCGCGCTGCTATGCTGCTTCGCTGTGTCCCTGCGTCGTCGCTCGGGCCGGTGGTGCCGTGCGGTAGGTCGTGGCCGTCTCCGGTGTCACTTCTGCACTCGCGGCTGCTACCGTCTTTTTCGCTCGTGTCTTAGCTGGCTTTTCCTCTCCGGGATATGTTGCCGCCGTTCACTAATGTGCTCGTTTTGTTTCAGGCGTGTGAATGAGCTCAGAAGTCCGGTCCTCTTGCGCGAGTAGATGGAGCAGATCCCACCGCTGCCACCAATGTTAGCCGTTCAGACGGCTGAAGGGGTCGTGCTCCGCTCGCGAGCTCGGAAGGATCGGGATGAGGGCGTCTGGCGGGCTCGGTTAATGATCACACTTTGTTAAACACCACTTTAACTCTTTATTAAATATACTAGAGCTTGGCTTGGACGAGGTGTTCTTTATTTAATGTTCCCGTCTCGCGATTCGTTAGAGTTCGTAGATGTTTCAACGCGACATCGTGGAGTTCTCAGACCGACTGCCTAATCGCTCGATTCGGCGGTCTTATATTGGTTTCCCGTTGCTACCTCGGGATCGCCCGCGGTAGCATTAACCTGTGTGGTCAGCGCTCCGCGCTGACCTTCGCGTCAGCGATATCGGTCCTCGATGGACCTTTGGTCTTGACGATTTTAGTCGCTAGGGTCGAATTTCCCTGACACTTGGCAATTCGGTTGCCAAGTGCGTTGTGCGCTCACAACAACGAGTATTAGCCCCCTGTTAAATCGTTTCTATAATAAATGTAGCGTTTCCGAAATAGAGCCTGCGCAAAATGAGGACTGCAAAATTTTCAATGAATTTTTTCGCCTATTAGACAACGTCTAAGAAAAAATTCATTGAACATAAAATACGCTATTTAGATCATAGTTAAAAAAAAAATTATCTCAAATTTTTATAATAATGATTTTAAACTAATAAAGTAAAAAAACACACAAAAATTTGAATATTCAAAAACCCCATTTTCTATTTTTTTGAAATTTATAGGGAATATTCTAGGGAGTATTAGAAAAATTTTAAGATTAGTTGGAAGTTGCGCAGAATTTTTGGGAATTTTTTATAAATTTTTTTATGAGGCAGTAGTAATATTTGACTCACAAAAGTGTAGTTAAAAACGCGTTTCAGACAATTCTGAATCGATTTAAATATACTTTTTTACTAAAGCATGATGAAGATCTCGGCATAGCACACGATAATTGCGATGAATAGTGTGGGAAAGGCGAAAAAAATAGATTTATGAGGAAGTATAATTCAATAAGTACATTTGTTTAAGAACATATTATTTATAATTTTATTATTTTGTGCTCAGTATAATCATTCGAAAATGAGTAATCTTTAACAGTTAATTTATAATTTTTAGTATGACTTGGTATGACGCAGTGGACACGTTGAGTCTGAGGTATCCTTTTTGTTTGATCGTACCGACCTGTCAAAAATTCGGCGGCAATTTCATAATTTTTTTTGTCCCAATACTTGCAATCGCCGCCGAATTTTTGACAGGTCGGTACGATCAAACAAAAAGAATACCTCAGACTCAACGTGTCCACTGCGTCATACCAAGTCATACCAAAAATTATAAATTAACTGTTAAAGATTACTCATTTTCGAATGATTATACTGAGCACAAAATAATAAAATTATAAATAATATGTTCTTAAACAAATGTACTTTGAATTAAACTTCCTCATAAATCTATTTTTTTCGCCTTTCCCACACTATTCATCGCAATTGTCGTGTGCTATGCCGAGATCTTCATCATGCTTTAGTAAAAAAGTATATCTAAATCGATTCAGAATTGTCTGAAACGCGTTTTTAACTACACTTTTGTGAGTCAAATATTACTACTGCCTCATAAAAAAATTTATAAAAAATTCCCAAATATTCTGCGCAACTTCCAATTAGTCTTAAAATTCTTCTAATACTCCCTAGAATATTCCCTATAAATTTCAAAAATATAGAAAATGGGGTTTTTGAGATATTCAAATTTTTGTGTTTTTTTTTTACTTTATTAGTTTAAAATCATTATTATAAAAGTTTGGGATAATTTTTTTTTTAAACTATAATCTAAATAGCGTATTTTATGTTCAATGAATTTTTTTCTTAGACGTTGTCTAATAGGCGAAAAAATTCATTGAAAATTTTGCAGTCCTCATTTTGCGCAGGCTCTATTTCGGAAACGCTACATTTATTATAGAAAAGATTTAACAGGGGGCTAATACTCGTAAAGACCTGTTAAAAAACGAGCGGCCATCAAAAATAAAAAGGTCGAAGTTTGACCCCTTGCGAATTGGCGTGGAATGCCCCATATATATGTTATAGTCAAAGCCTGAAACGCAGGTATTCCTAGGATTGACTAGCCAATCCTGGGGAACAACCAAGCGTCTTGGTCAAAGCCCGAAATAAGTTTTGCGTTTCGGCTTTTGACTAGTCAATCCTAGAAATAACTAATACGGCTGGTTAAAGTTAGAAACTAAAGAAAAGTCACTTCGGCATTTGAGTAGTCAATCCTAGGAATAACTAATACGGCCGGTCAAAGTTAGAAACTAAAGAAAAATCACTTCGGACTTTGACCAGTCAATCCTAGGTGTGGCTTAATTCGGACTGTGTGACTGTTAACAAATAAAATCAAGATCTTTTTTACTAAATTAAGTTCTTATTGTTAACATAATGTAGCTTTTTATTTAGTCGGGGGTCATTGTTTGTTAAAAAGTTATTATCAAAAAAAGTTTAGAAAATATAGCAGCTATTTTGAGTATTGGAAGCTAGAAATGACTAATATATATGTCGAAATGTTCACGCATACACTTTTTTGTTTAGTTTTGTTTGACGCGTTTTAAACACTTAAATACTTTTAAAGCGCGTCATCTAACCTATGTAGATTAGTGACGCGCTTTAAACAGTTAAATACTACATACATAGGTTAGATGACGCGCTTTAAAAGTATTTAACTGTTTAAAGCGCTTTAAATAAACTGTTTGAAGTTGAAAGAGAAAGAGAGAGAGAGAGATTGTGTTATTCCTTTTTTTGCGTTTATCTGTGGCGGTTGTAATACAATAGGTTGCCGCGCATTCCACGTAGTTCTCGGAAAAAGCGCGCGAGCGGCGCCGACAACGTTGCGTCCCAGGCGGCGAGGCACACGTGTGCCGCGCATGCTCGAGCATGTTGGGAGGGGCGCGCAGCCCGGCCGAGCGAGCATTCATTCCGCAGATTTCGTGCACGATACATCGTGCATCGTAGCTCAATTCTAGATATATTGCGTCAGCCTTTGAGCATCGAGTCGTTATGTAGTGATCTGTATATTTTTGTGTCGAGTCGTATTAAATTAATTGCTTCGAATATCAATCAACGAAAGATCCTGGAGACGACGATCGCCTTCGAGAGGAATCCAGGGATATCCGTCCCGGCGAGCCATGCCGGCACGTGGAACGAAGGAAGGCAGCCATTTGCTGCAACGTACGAGAGAGTCTTGTCTACAGGAATCACGAGCCCTTTCGAAGTCGTGAATATGCGAAAGAGATAAGGATTGAGCCCTTTATATATATATTCATTGTGTGAACATCCGAGGGGATGTTATCGTCTATGAAAGGTAACCTGTTTAAATATACTTTAGTGGAAACGTTAGACTTTCGTCTACCGTTACAGAGAGGGAACGTTAGACCTTCGTCTACCGTTACGAGAGAGATCATCAATCCTCTCAGAGATCATGAGAGCAATTGAGAGGAAAACTTCCTCACTTTTTTTGAACAGGACAGTAAAAAGTTATCTCGAGTCTAATTAGAATACTGAGCTCAGTCGAAAGTAAAATCATTAATTGTACGGTTGCAACCATTTTCGTGAAAAGTAAAAGAAAGACTTTATTACTTATTTGTGCGATTACTTCTTTCTAATCGATCAGACAATTTTCTTATTTTGTATTATGTTACTTTGCGAACATTCGTTATAGTCATTTTGGAATAAGTATTCAAAGAAATAGTGTTCCGTGCGAAACATGTAAATATTCTATTGCGTTATTATCAAATTACTGATTATTCATTTCCGAGCGTTTTCTAAGCATTGTTTTTCCTTGATTTAAGAATTATTATACTAAGTATTTTGCGACTTGTTTCTCATTGATTCGATGATTATTCTCATAAGTATTCGGAGACTAATTTCTCATGAACTTGATAATTATTCTACGAAGTATTGTGTTAATTTTGACTGATCAAATATTTCGTTTCTGCTATTATGAATTAATGTGTCGATCCAAACAATAAGCTTTATGAATGCTATACATTGAGAAATTCTTATACTTTATCCTTTGTATTGAATACCTGATTTTGTTAAAAATAGAATTATTAGTTCTAGAGAAGATTTTGATATATGGTCAATTCTAACAAGTTAAAGAGAAATAGTTTATATTTCAGACTCAGAGATTGATACATTGATTCCATAATTATTTCAATTGTGTTTGAACTGAATTTATATGCTGATTGATTTGATTTATTTGTTGAACAGTCCTATCCTGAAATTACATGTTCCTTTTTATTTTTTTGACTACGTCAATAGAAACTCTGAGATTACGTACCATAACTATTTCTTTTATAATTAACCTGAGGATATATCGAAGCAAGGCTTCAATGAATTCAACTTTTATTTCATCCTCAATAACAGGAAAGGACTGTACTATAATAATTATTGAATTGTTTCCTTTGCGTGTTTTATTCATTTATTGTATATTTATTATATGTTGTATAATCTATGTAATACCTGTTCACGAATACTGGGAAGGTTTTCGGGCAGTTTCCCTTCTCCTTAGCAACGAATGTTGGTATTCTGTGTCTAATTCTGCCCATTCGAGTCATATTAAAATACTGAATTTATTAAATGCAATCTCTCTCTCAACTACACCGGATTCTTAATTATTTGTTCCTTCCTCATCTGAATCTAGAGTTCAGGCTTGTGCGCGAGCTTGTGCAAACATAAACCAATATTTTGCCAAAACTACATTTTTAAACTTAAGGAGAAAAAACTATGTACAAGAGTAAAAAAGTAAATAAAAAGCTACATTATGTTAACAATAAGAACTTAATTTAGTAAAAAAAATCTTGATTTTATTTGTTAACAGTCACACAGTCCGAATTAAGCCACACCTAGGATTGACTAGTCAAAGTCCGAAGTGATTTTTTTTTAGTTTCTAACTTTTACTAGCCGTATTAGTTATTCCTAGGATTGACTAGTCAAAAGCCGAAACGCAAAACTTATTTCGGGCTTTGACCAAGACGCTTGGTCGTTTCCCAGGATTGACTAGTCAATCCTAGGAATGCCTGCGTATCGGGCTTTGACTGTAACATATATATATATATATATATATATATATATATATATATATATATATATATATATACATATATATCTCACTTAACGAGTAAGCAAATGAACATATGCAAAGTAAAGCATTCGAGAGAATGTTTAGGCTTATTTAAATATTGTGTGAGATTCTATAACTTCAATATAATGCACTTTTTTTTCTATTAATTGATACAGTAACTTCCGCAGTCAATCCAGTTATATAAGTATTTTAAGTGAGTAGTATACATAATTTGATAAATGAAGAGCGAACTCAATTAAATAATAATTAACTTTTCGTATGTAATACGGTGTTTCGTAAACGTTAATAGCTGGCAAATAGCCACGGATTGAATCGCAATATTCGTTAAGATAATATCGACCATGCGTGAATATCCGAATCACGCTTGCATCGATAACGTAAGTAATTAAATTACTACACATCGAGAATCAATGACTTTATTCGCGGGTTGCAACCATTCAAAATGACTTTAAGTTCGACTGAGTTCAGACCGATAATTAATTCCGGAATATTTAGGCAGCGATATAGCCTTTCTGCGAGGATGTAATCCGTCGCCCCGTGAGTTATGCGAGGATGCTATCCATCGCCCCGTGCTTTCTCGAACTCTGTAATCAGACGATCGCATTTTATGATGACCTTGCGTTCATCATAATCCGCTTGAGAGTTGCCGATCAATCTCGTAAGTGATCTTTGAGTTACACGAGTTCGATATGTTACCTGAAAGCATCCGCCGTTGTTATCTCTGGATAGGATGGTCATTGACCAAAACCGTGAGGGCCTGTGCAAAGGGCTAAGATGGCCGCTTCTTTCCGTTTTACCAAGGCCTCGTCGTAATGGCTAAGTTCGTCCTTCCTTCAGTCGTATCGAGCGAGGTACTTTCAATCGCCTCTGAGCAGGGCTGAAATGCCTCCTCTGATATTACGGAGACGTCCTCGTGATCTGTCTCAGACTCAATAGTCTGGCGGATTTCAATCGCGTAGCAATTAAACGAATATACGACGCCGTGTAAAAGAACGCGACTCTACGCCTCGCTAGCCGGGAGACGAATACCTTCCCGGCGGGCTTCACGTTCATCCCGACACGTTCACGCTTGCGCAGTATCGTCGGTCCGTGCCTTTTTCCGGCGCTGGGGCGCAACGTCGTCGTCGCAGCGCTCGCTCAACACTTAACGCTAAAGATAACTAGGGAACTGTAACACCGATGCCATCTATGAGCATTCCACCGAATCGCCACTTATAAATCCACTATGCTCACAGATGTCTACACCTACACAATCTCTTCACGCTTTTTATTGCCCGTTTCTAACAGCTAATCTTTAATGTGGTATGTTTAGCAGCTGGTAAAGGTACATACTATTGTTGACATTTCTATTAAAATTACTTGTGTACGAAACTCTAATTTATAATGTTTTTAATTTAGATTATTAAGTATCACTTTCCTTCAACTTGATAGGAGGAGCTGGGGATGAGATATTCTGTGCATCTATAGTAATTACATAAGCCTGGAATATCCTCAGATATTAAAGAAAAACTCCATTTACAAACCATAAGATTCCGTTAAGCGAGATTTGATTATTATTGTCTCCGTTTTTAGAATCTTGTGAAATGTTATGGAATTATCTACTGTGATTAACTTGGTTGCTGTGTTTATCATGGAAGGATCAATGTGCTTCTAATCTTTACACATGTTTGCAGAATGTATAAAGCATTTATACTTTTAAGCAGGTAAAACCTGTGTATACTTTATTAATCATTTTTAACGAGCTATCCAAAGAATGCAGCGTAATATATTATTTATGCCGTGGTATTTAAATAATGTATGTGTCGTGCATGTTATGAGCATATTCTCACAAATACATATAAATTGGTAAGTGAAATTTGGTAAAATTTAGCTTATAGTTATAGTTGTAATATATATATGTAATATATATATGTAATATATATATATATATTACAACTATAACTATAAGCTAAATTTTAAGATCTAAAAGAGATCGTCGATTGTCTGAAAAAGCAGTTACAGGAAGCAGAAGCCGAAGATGAACGAATGTCTTGTGCGAAGGAGGAATACGTTCGCGAAGTATTGTCTCCTTACTTTACTGCTGGACAAATTCGGTGCATTCTGGAAAAACGAAAATGGATTCATTGGTCCATTGAAGACTATGCAGCAGCTATTTTGTTAAGGAGTGTAAGCCTGAAAGCGTACCGATACCTTACATTGAAATTAAATTTCCCTTTTCCATCGCTGTCTTCATTACGCAGTTTGGATACGAGTGAAGGATACTTACACGACGTCCTTCGGCTAATGAACGAGAAGGGAAAAGACCTGTCCACATTGCAGAAGGTAGTTGTAATGAGTTTCGACGAAATGGCGTTATCATCAGAAGAGTGCTTTGATCAAAAAATTGAAAAATTGATTGGTCCCTGTTATAAAGTTCAAGTAATAATGGTTCGTGGGCTTTTTGCGACATGGAAACAACCAATCTATTATAAATTCGACCAAACTATGACGAAAGCAATTGTCATGGAAGGCATAGAACTTCTACACAATGCTGGATACGAGGTAGTGGCGATTACTTCTGACTTGGGTAACAAAGGATTGTGGGGAGAGTTGAATGTAATGCCTGATCATCATTACTTCATGCACCCTTCAAAGAAGGATGCGAAAATATTTGTGTTTGCGGACGTCCCTCACATGTTGAAACTCCTTCGGAATTGGTTCGTGGACAATGGTTTTCATTTGAGTCAGTGCAAGGATCCATTTACTATCAAAGTGTACCAACGTATTGTGGATGTATGCAGTTCCGGAGATCTTCGCATCGCACATCGGCTTACCCAAAAAATCATTGATGCGCGAAATACTTCTCGACAGGCGGTTGGACCCGCTGCCAAACTATGGTCACACACAGCTGCGCAAGCAATTAAATGGTCGGGTGATAATGGCATTCTAAAAGATTTTCCTGAATACAAGAAATATTCGAAGTTTGTCTCAATATTGAACAAATGGTTCAATGTTCACAATTCACGTAGTAAGTATGGCTCGCATGCAGGTGTAAATGGTTTTGGAGTTGACCTTGAAATGCAAGAAATGGTGTTGAACCACATGTCCTTGTACGTACACACTATGACAGTTGGAGACCGAAAAACTTTAATGCTTTTCCAAAAGGGCATTATTGTTAGTAATAATTCTCTGCAAGAACTTCATAAGTATTTAAAACTAACATACCCAGATGACTTCCAGTATATCATAACACGACGCTTGCAACAAGATATACTGGAAAATTTTTTCTCTTACATCAGAGGAATGGGTGCTACACGAGACCACCATCTGGTTACGAATTTAGACATCGTCTCCGTTGGTATATTCTTGGCAAGCACTCGCACGCAGTGTTCGCGATGCATAAAAACACTGAAGAAGATCTCAATGCGAGTTGCATGTCTTCAGGAACGTTTGGAGACACGCATGCAGTGAGCCATCGACACCAATGAAATCTGTTTTACCTGGACAAACATCGACTTCACAAAAAGTACGCTTATCGGAGCACTCAAAAGACACATTTGATACTTCGCTTCAATCTACATGTGCCCATACATTCAAGGACGACAGCACTGTTACTTCCGACTTGCCTCACATTGACGAAGATGAAATTGTTCTGACTAAGGAATTATTTATGGAAATTATAAATATTTCTCCCGCTGACCTTGACGCAGACGAAAAGGACGATGCCTTCGCGCAAGATGATTTCCAGTCCGAAAAAGAGGACGAAGAAGAAAAAGAAATTCAGAATTTCATTCATGAGTATTTTGACGACTGCGATACCGCATCTTCCAACGCTTCTGAACTTGTACAAGAAGCAGGGTTGCAGTACATTGCAGGATACGTTGCTTATAGGTTTAAGCATAAGTATGCCAATTTGGGTGACCACACGTCCAACATTAGTAATGAAATGAAGACAAGTTGGGTAATGGCAGTTTCGAAAGGATATCTAATGTACCCTTCAGTTGCACTCCTTAACGCTGCGAAAATTCTTGAAAAATGTTTTGTAGCTTTCCACGGACATCATTTTTCAAAAGAAGATTACGTAATAAGGAAAGTAATGAAATTAGTAAAAAAGGATGCTGAGTACAAAGTTTCCTTACCTGATGAAGTTTTATTGTGTCTGGTGAGAACACGTACGTACATACGAATAAAAGAAAATGCCAAAAAATCGTATGTAAACAGAGAGAGAAGAAAGAAGGAGAAGAAAATGAAGAAACTAGTGTCGTAAATTAAACTAATGTTGTCATTGCACGAGTACAATGTATATGTAATGTATAATGTAATGTGTATAATGTAATGTATATATAATCATACTTTTTCTGCAAATCTATATATACATATATATATATACATACAACGGAATAATATTTAATTAATAGCAAGTTTGTTTCTGTCTAAAATGTACTTACCTGCGTACTCTAACATCACTGAAAGAATGTGTCAAAATTATATTTATATAAATATAATATTAAATTCCTTGTTATTAAACATTTTCAACTACCTTTTTTTAGAAGAAAAGTCCAATTACAAATAAAAGTTGTTATACTAATTATTTTTGCTTCTTTGCATTTCTTTTCACAAACATTAATCTCTTCTCTCTCTTCAAAAATATCAGTAATAATATTTTAACCCGTTGTGGTCACACCTCCTAAAAATAACGTAGTGGTCACACGGGGTCCAATGGACCCCACAACAGTTTCCATTTGCGTTCTTTTTGATGTATCGACTCAAACCTTGAACTGGAATTAATTTATGATTTCCTCTTGATAATCCAATAATTTAAAAAATTTTTTATGTTGAAAAAACGCGAAAAAAAAATTTTTTTTCGTGAAATTTGATTTTTTTTACAAAAATATTCATTAAATTTTTTGAGATAGAGTAAAAAAACTTTGTGCGTTTTACTTTCAAAATAGTATACTTTTGGGAAAAAAAAAAAAGCCTGGGGTCCACTGGATCCCATGTGACCACAACGGGTTAAATGTAAAAGGTGTGACAAATTTTTTTCCAAAGATCTGATTGTCATGTATCGACTTTCCTTTTAAGCGGTTTATTAATGTACCACCTT
The DNA here is from genome assembly GCF_030848805.1 of Temnothorax longispinosus. NCBI lineage: Eukaryota > Metazoa > Arthropoda > Insecta > Hymenoptera > Formicidae > Temnothorax > Temnothorax longispinosus. The sequence goes on from NC_092369.1 coordinate 4,141,243, forward strand.
GTGTTGTAAACAAATTAATTTTAAATAGGTACAATTATTGAAACAAATTAGAAATGTAATCAAGAATAATGAATAAAAAGAATACATGAAATTGGAATAATTAATAAATTATATTAAATTTTAATAATTTAATTTTTCGTTGATTATGTATACCTATAATTAGTTATATTATACTTCGCCAATACATATTTTTAAACGCCAATTTCATATAAAATTAATAATTGTTATGTTACTTTTACGAGCAACAAATAATTAATAAAAAAAAAAACAATTGATTCGAACGTATGACCCCTGCATTCGAAAGTTATCGCCACATCCTTTGAGCCAATAAGATACTAAAGTGCTTTTATACTTAATATATACATTATCATCGGGCAGAAGGTTAGGCTTTATTCATGCCATCGATTCATAATCGATGACAACAATTCTGTCTTTTTGCGTTAATTCATTCAAAACCAGCAAAGGAAAAAATAGAAGCATTAAAACATTCGAAAAAAGGAAGTGTTGCAATTTTAATACTATTACATTCTTTGTACATGAGGCTTTACAAGTATTATTTTTTTTAATTTTCTTCAATACTTTTCCATTTGTTGAGAAATCATTGAAGCCCTAAACAATAATACTTTTCAATAATTTCTAATAAATACAACGTATCTTCAAATATCATTCATCGTTGCAATACATTTTCAGGAGGCAGTTTGCAACATAATCCGTTCAAATTTCCTATTTCCTAGTTACTTTTAGTGGTGGTACCACTGCTTACACAATTCGACGTGAGCGGCAGAGAGAGAAACGATTTTAGAGAAAGAAAGACACCAATTGAGCACACCATGTAATCCTTACACCATGGCGCGACCTACCGTTTCTCCCTCTATGTTGATAAAATGTACGTATTAACGAGTCATTGTCTGCGAAAACGTCCTACGAGAAACTTGTACCTTTTTTTTTAACGTAGGGAAAACTCTCATGAGTACCGCCGCCCACGCGGAAGAGCGGACGGTTATGCCGGACTCTTACCGGCTAAAAACCCTACGTGTGGCCTACCTTGGGCGTCTCGCGAAATTTCCCCGGGAACTGATTATTATTGCATCCAGGGGGGCTTCCACCCGACCCCAACTAAGGGTCCCTACTCCCCGGGGACTGGCGAGAGCGGGCAAATACCACAGTATATACAGTAGCGCAACTCCCTGTCGGCACCTTTGATGTCAGCGTGTACGAAATTCAACTGCACATGCGCGAGCTAAGTAGATAACCAATCAAAGATCTGCTCTTTTTAGATGAACTTCTTGTACCGTTCATCTTACCTCTTTTTTTCTCTAACGAGGAGAGAGAAAGAGGAAAGATAAATGGTGCAGAAGCTAAAAAAACAGATCGCATACTACTGGGGGTCGATTCTGTATCTTGGGGGACGAGGTGAAAATTACAAAAGTGAACAGATTTACTAGATTTCGACAAATGAAATTGTAGATTCTCTAGTGAATTTGCTCACTTTTGTAATTTTCACCTCGTCCCAAAATGAAAATAATGTAAACAATTAGCTAATCACATATTATACTTTATAAACAATAAAAATATGTCAGAAAATAATTTAAAAAAAACAAAATTATATGACATCGATTAATATAAAAACTAATATATGCACTTATATATATATATATATATATATATATATATATATATATATTGTCACGACTTTTTACACTCCCGGACCGCTCGGGACGTGTGCCGGATCAAAAGGACTTAGGAGAGCGGGATGGTTGGCCTCTCCAGTGATTTCCTCGCACCTCCGATACTCCCCGAAATGTTCCAAATGTTGGGCGCCAGACGCGTACATTCGCGTCCACGAAATCGCGAAAACCTAAACGAGACGCAAAACGAAGTGTGGAGGTGCGTGGAATCGGCTAGCTTGACCTAATCACGGGCGGGGTTAATGAAGGGCAGCGCGATATTCGGCGGGGTGACACGTTAATTTCATACTCAGTCAGATAACAAAGAAAATAACATTTATTGAGTACTGGTTGTCGAGAGAATAACAACTTTTATCCATCCGGCTTCGATCAAACACAAAATAAATTCAATAAATAAACCCAGAAATTGAGTCTCTAATAAACACGCTGAAGGCTCTATTCTCAAACAATTAATAATTCGAGTCGAAAACCGTACGAAAACTCTGTCGCAATAATATCTTAACCTAACGCGAGTGATTCTGCTCGGGCGCAACGGGGAGGCGCCGAGTCATTTAACCAAGAAAGTCGCGATATCGCTAATAATTACGGAACGCCAAAAAGAACTACGCAAGTAACATCTAAACGCACGAAACGTGTGAACGCCGGTAATTTCTTAACGCGAGTATAGGACGCAACGCAAGTAATACCGGACGCAAAGTTTCTCAACGCGAGAGCACAATTATCAACCCGTAATAACGAGATCCGAACACAAATCGATACGCTAACACCGACGCTCGAACACCAGAATTTCCCGACGCGAAGAAACGGTAACGCAATTGACGAACTACCGGCCCGTATGCGGCCGTACCCCAAGGTCGCGAGGACCACGCAAGATACTCGCGATATCGAACTCAGTAACGCCTATCTCGATCTCCAGGGATTCGCCATAACGCTTGTACCACGGTTCCGCGGCCACGATACCATCCCGAGGCCCTTCGCTCTCGTTATCGATCGCGAAATTACACTCGATCTTAACATGCGTTATCCCGAGCGAGAGCGTGCACCGGAGGGCGGTGTCGTGGCTTTACATATCGCGATTTACGGGCAACCTCATCGGTGATATGCCTCCTCCTGGGCTCCTCGCCGTCACCTCCTCCAACGATCCTCGATCCGCCAGACAATATGAAATACCCGACTCGGGGTGGCTATCGCGTATCTTACAAAACGTATCTTGCCGACGGACGACCAGAGAGTGAAAACGCTAGACCCGCTCGATTGCGGAATCGATACGGTACCCCTTCCTGAGGGGCGCGCGAGCCAATCGGGCGCGAGCTTGCAAGCCCGCGGTGTCCCGGCGCAGTGCTGTCGATACGAGATCCTTCGGGGCGGGCAACGGTCCCTGGCGGCGTGCGACTCCTCAAATTTTTGTCCTTAGCGGCGGACGGAACTTCGCTCGTGCCGGTGTGCCTCCGGTTTGACCCTGGGGCGGTGATCAGTCACCCCGTAGGTCGATGTTTTGTGGAGATCATTTGCTGGAGCGGGGTGTTTACCCAGCGCTCGGGGCCCCGCTATCGGCGGTCTCGTCCGTCGCTGCCGCATGTGCCGCCCGCCTGCCGCGTTGCTCTCGCCAGCCCGCGATCTCTGCTGCTTCCGCGTTTGCCACCCCTCCTTGGTTATCGATCGTCCTTGATTTCTTCGCCAAATACTCCCTCGAAGGTTTGCCGTGGTGTGGGTGAGGTGCCGCGCGTATTACATTGCAAAAAGAAACAAAAAAAGTAATCAAATGCGGAAGCGCGATTAAATACGACCCCTGGAGATCTCGTCGTTGCCTCCCTGGTCCGTCCCTGGGCGCGAAATTCCGCGCCTTGTGACGGCGGCGGGGCGCCGCGACGATGCGGCGAGCCGCAACGTCACAATATATATATATAATATAATGTATATAATATATAATGTACAT